>NC_140000.1:47345337-47478642 GCF_964263955.1 Coregonus lavaretus
TCACAAGGTTTTCACACACAAATTATTCTTACGAAGCCACTCCTTCGTTGCCCGGGCGGTGTGTTTGGGATCATTGTCATGCTGAAAGACCCAGCCACGTTTCATCTTCAATGCCCTTATAATAATATAATAATATGCCATTTAGCAGACGCTTTTATCCAAAGCAACTTACAGTCATGCGTGCATACATTTTTGTGTATGGGTGGTCCCGGGGATCGAACCCACTACCTTGACGTTACAAGCGCCGTGCTCTACCAGCTGAGCTACAGAGGACCACGCCCTTGCTGATGGAAGGAGGTTTTCACTCAAAATCTCACGATACATGGCCCCATTCATTCTTTCCTTTACACGGATCAGTCGTCCTGGTCCCTTTGCAGAAAAACAGCCCCAAAGCATGATGTTTCCACCCCCATGCTTCACAGTAGGTATGGTGTTCTTTGGATGCAACTCAGCATTCTTTGTCCTCCAAACACGACAAGTTGAGTTTTTACCAAAAAGTTCTATTTTGGTTTCATCTGACCATATGACATTCTCCCAATCCTCTTCTGAATCATCCAAATGCACTCTAGCAAACTTCAGACGGGCCTGGACATGTACTGGCTTAAGCAGGGGGACACGTCTGGCACTGCAGGATCTGAATCCCTGGCGGCGTAGTGTGTTACTGATGGTAGGCTTTGTTACTTTGGTCCCAGCTCTCTGCAGGTCATTCACTAGGTCCCCCCGTGTGGTTCTGGGATTTTTGCTCACCGTTCTTGTGATCCTTTTGACCCCACGGGGTGAGATCTTGCGTGGAGCCCCAGATCGAGAGAGATTATCAGTGGTCTTGTATGTCTTCCATTTCCTAATAATTGCTCACACAGTTGATTTCTTAAAACCAATCTGCTTACCTATTGCAGATTCAGTCTTCCCAGCCTGGTGCAGGTCTACAATTTTGTTTCTGGTGTCCTTTGACAGCTCTTTGGTCTTGGCCATAGTGGAGTTTGGAGTGTGACTGTTTGAGGTTGTGGACAGGTGTCTTTTATACTGATAACAAGTTCAAACAGATGCCATTAATACAGGTAACGAGTGGAGGACAGAGGAGCCCCTTAAAGAAGAAGTTACAGGTCTGTGAGAGCCAGAAATCTTGCTTGTTTGTAGGTGACCAAATACTTATTTTCCACCATAATTGGCAAATAAATTCATTAAAAATCCTCCAATGTGATTTTCTGGATTTTTTTTCCTCAATTTGTCTGTCATAGTTGACATGTACCTATGATGAAAATTACAGGCCTCTCTCATCTTTTTAAGTGGGAGAACTTGCACAATTGGTGGCTGACTAAATACTTTATTCCCCACTGTACATACATACACACACACACACACACATACATGCATGCACGGCACACACACATACTGATGCACACACACACACGCACGCACATAATAGTTTCATAAATGTTCATCCCCAACCATAATACTATAAATGGTAAACAGTGGCCAAAAGGGTGACAAAAATGTACTTGGCTAATTTCTTGGCTCATGTCATGGATGCCATATCTTCATGCAGAAACAGGAGCCCTCAGTGACCACCAGTATCCCAGCTGTCAGTGTGAAATGTGGATGTGGTGCAGGAATCAGGCGCAGGAAACAGAGGCTTCGTCCAACAGGCTTTAGTAAATACACAAAAAAACAAACGGGCCTCAACAAGAGCCCGGAAGGCAAAACACGAAAATTACGCACACAACGCGTAAAACTCTACTCGCCAAAATAGCGCGCACAACATGTGCGGAAACTCTCTCCTATCCAATGGAGGAAACAAACACTGCACCTCTGACCGGTGAACAATTACACACAACACAAGACTCAAACAACGAGAACTTATAGGACACATAATAAGCACAAAACAGAAACAGGTGTACCAATAAGACAAAACCAAACAAACATCGAAAACATACAATGGTGGCAGCTAGTACTCCGGGGACGACGACCGCCGAAGCCTGCCCGAACAAGGAGGAGGAGCAGCCTCGGCCGAAATCGTGACAGTACCCACCCCTTGACGCGCGGCTCCAGGAGGATGCGGAGCAGGGCGCGTGGGGTGACCACGGTGGAACTCAGTCAGAAGAGACAGGTCTAAAATGTCCCTCCTCGGCACCCAGCACCGTTCCTCCGGACCGTACCCCTCCCACTCCACGAGATATTGGAGACCCCCCATCCGACGTCTCGAATCCAAGATGGACCGAACTGTGTACGCCGGAGCCCCTTCGATGTCCAGTGGGGGCGGAGGAGTCTCTCCTATCTCACAGTCCTGGAGTGGACCAGCTACCACCGGCCTGAGAAGAGACACATGGAACGAGGGGTTAACATGATAATCAATAGGCAGTTGTAACCTGTAACACACCTTGTTCAACCTCCTCAGGACTTTAAAAGGCCCCACAAACCGCTGACCCAGCTTCCGGCAGGGCAGGCGGAGGGGTAGGTTTCTGGTCGAGAGCCAGACTCGATCTCCAGGTGCGTACACCGGCCCCTCACTGCGGTGGAGATCGGCGCTCGCCTTGTGTCGACGGATGGCCCGCTGCAGATGGACGTGTGCAGCGTCCCACGTCTCCTCCGAGCGCCGCACCCACTCATCCACCGCAGGGGCCTCGATCTGGCTCTGATGCCATGGTGCCAGAACCGGCTGGTAACCTAACACACATTGGAAAGGGGTTAGGTTGGTGGAGGAGTGGCGGAGAGAGTTCTCTGCCCAGGGGACATACCTCGCCCACTCCTCCGGCCAGCCCTGGCAATACGACCTCAGAAACCTACCCACATCCTGGTTGACACGTTCGACCTGCCCATTGCTCTCCGGGTGGTACCCCGAGGTAAGGCTCACCGAGACCCCCAAACGCTCCATGAACGCTCTCCAGACTCGGGAGGTAAACTGTGGACCTCGATCAGACACTATATCCTCGGGTACCCCGTAATGCCGGAAGACGTGGGTGAATAGTGCCTCAGCGGTCTGTAGGGCAGTAGGGAGACCCGGCATGGGAAGGAGACGACAGGCCTTTGAGAACCGATCCACAACGACCAGGATGGTGGTATTCCCCTGTGAGGGGGGAAGGTCTGTAACAAAGTCCACTGAGAGGTGAGACCAGGGTCGTTGTGGAACGGGCAGGGGTTGTAACTTTCCCCTGGGCAGGTGTCTGGGTGCCTTACACTGGGCACACACCGAGCAGGAGGAGACATAAACCCTCACATCCCTGGCTAACGTTGGCCACCAGTACTTCGTGCTAAGGCAGTGCACTGTCCGGCCAATCCCTGGATGCCCAGACGAGGGTGACGTGTGATTCCAATAAATAAGTCGATCCCGAACCTCGAGCGGAACGTACGTCCGACCCACAGGACACTGTGGAGGGCTAGGGTCGGTACGCAACGCCCGCTCAATTTCAGCATCGACCTCCCACACCAACGGTGCCACCAGACAAGACCTCGGTAGTATGGGAGTGGGCTCAACGGACCTCTCCTCTGTGTCATACCGCCGAGACAGAGCGTCTGCCTTTCCGTTCTGGGACCCAGGGATGTACGTGATCTTAAATACGAACCGGGCTAGAAACATGGTCCATCGAGCCTGGCGAGGATTCAGTCTCCTAGCTGCCCGAATGTATTCCAGGTTACGGTGGTCAGTCAAAATGAGGAAAGGGTGTTGAGCCCCCTCAAGCCAATGCCTCCACACCTTTACGGCCTGTACCACGGCTAACAGCTCCCTGTCCCCCACGCCATAATTTCGCTCCACCGGGCTGAGCTTCTTAGAGTAAAAAGCACAGGGGCGGAGTTTAGGTGGCGTGCCGGACAGTTGCGATAGAACGGCCCCTATACCGGCTTCTGACGCGTCCACCTCCACCTGGAATGGTAAAGCGGGATCCGGATGCGCCAGCACCGGAGCCGAAGTAAACAGGTCCTTCAGTTTCCCAAAAGCCCTGTCCGCCTCAGCTGACCACTGCAAGCGCACCGGACCCCCCTTCAGAAGGGACGTTATGGGAGCTGCCACCTGTCCAAAACCCCGGATAAACCTCCGGTAGTAATTCGCAAAGCCCAAGAACTGCTGCACCTCTTTAACCGTGGTTGGGGTTTGCCAATTACGCACGGCTGACACACGGTCAACCTCCATCTTCACTCCTGACGCGGACAACTGATAACCCAAAAAGGAGACAGACTCCTGGAAGAACAGACATTTCTCTGCCTTGACATACAGGTCGTGCTCCAACAGCCTCCTCAACATTCGGCGCACCAGGGCTACATGCTCGGCTCGGGTAGAAGTGTACACCAGAATATCGTCTATGTACACGACCACTCCTTGCCCCTGCATGTCCCGGAAAATCTCATCCACAAAGGATTGGAAGACTGAAGGAGCATTCATTAACCCGTATGGCATGACGAGATACTCGTAATGACCCGAGGTGGTACTAAATGCTGTCTTCCATTCATCGCCCTCCCTAATGCGCACCAAGTTGTAGGCGCTCCTGAGGTCCAATTTTGTGAAGAACCGTGCTCCGTGTAATGACTCCGTCATAGTCGCAATCAGAGGGAGTGGATAACTGTATTTCACAGTAATCTGATTGAGACCACGGTAATCAATACACGGGCGCAAACCTCCATCCTTTTTCTTCACAAAAAATAACCTTGAGGACGCAGGGGAAGTGGAGGGCCGTATGTATCCCTGTCTCAGAGACTCGGCTATGTATGTCTCCATAGCCCTCTTCTCCTCTTGAGACAAAGGATACACATGGCTCCGCGGAAGCGCAGCTCCTGCCTGGAGGTCTATCGCACAATCCCCCTGTCTATGAGGTGGCAATCGCGCCGCCCTCGCCTTGCTAAACACGAGTGCTAAATCCTCATACTCAGGGGGAACGTGCATTGCGGGCACTTGGTTTGGACTCTCCACCGAGGTCGCCCCCACGGAAACACCCAGACATCGCCCCATACACTGGGCAGACCACTCCTTAAGAGCCCTCTGTTGCCACGAAATATAGGGATTATGGGCAATCAACCAGGGAAGCCCCAGCACCACCGGATACGCAGGAGAGTCGATCAGAAATAGCTGAATAGTCTCCTCATGACCCCCCTGCGTCTTCATCCTAAGTGGCGCCGTGACCTCCCTAATCAACCCTGATCCCAACGGGCGGCTATCTAGAGCATGTACAGGGAAGGGAGCATTGACAGGAAGGAGAGGAATCCCTAACTCTACACAAAACTTCCGATCAACAAAATTCCCAGCTGCGCCTGAATCTACTAGCGCCTTATGCTGGGACCGAGGTGCAACCTGTGGAAAACTGACAGGTATAGTTAGGTGCACAACAGAGAGCTCTGGGTAAGTGGGGCGCCTACTCACCTGGAATGACTCCCCAGTGCGTGGCCTGTTGTCTCTTCCCCCTGGAGACCCTCCCCAGCACCTAGCCGCAGTGTGTCCTCCACGGCCACAGTTGGTGCAGGGGACGGCCCCCCTTGGACTCCTTCTCCTCCTTTCTCTAGCGCCAGCACCTCCGAGCTCCATAGGACTCGGCTCGGAGGCGCTGGAGGGTGGAATGGACGGCCCCCACTCGGGACGTCCGTGGGTGGCCAGCAGGGTGTCGAGGCGTATGGCCATGTCCACCAACTGGTCAAACGAGAGGTTGGTGTCCCTGCAAGCCAGCTCACGGCGGACGTCCTCCCGTAGGCTGCACCGAAAGTGGTCAATGAGGGCCCGCTCATTCCACCCTGCATCTGCCGCTAGAGTCCGGAACTCCAAGGCAAACTCCTGGGCGCTCCTCTTCCCCTGCCGGAGGTAGAATAGACGCTCCCCCGCCGCTTTCCCCTCAGGTGGATGGTCGATCACAGCCCTGAAGCTGCGGGAGAACTCAGCGTAGGTGACCGTTGCGGCGTCTATCCTCCTCCACTCGGCGTTGGCCCACTCCAACGCCTTGCCGGTGAGACAGGAGATGAGGGCGGAAACGCTCTCGTGTCCCGAGGGCGCCGGGTGTACGTGGCTAGGTAGAGTTCTACCTGTAGGAGGAAACCCTGACACCCGGCAGCGGTACCATCATACGCCCTCGGGAGCGAGAGCCGAATCCCACTGGGTTCTGGAGCCTGGACGGGCGGACTGGCCGATGGTGGGGGTGAGGTAGGTGGAGGTGTGGGTACCCCACTGGTCTCCCATCGGTGTAGAGTATTTATTACTCCCTGCAGGGCGGTCCCGAGTTGGTTTATCCGGTCGTCCTGTCCGCGGACGCGCTCCTCGAACGACTCGGGTGCTGCTACTGCTCCTGCTGATTCCATCGATAAGGGTGTGTAATTCTGTCAGTGTGAAATGTGGATGTGGTGTAGGAATCAGGCGCAGGAAACAGAGGCTTCGTCCAACAGGCTTTAGTAAATACACACAAAAAAAAACGGGCCTCAACAAGAGCCCGGAAGGCAAAACACGAAAATTATGCACACAACGCGTAAAACTCTACTCGCCAAAATAGCGCTCACAACAAGTGCGGAAACTCTCTCCTATCCAATGGAGGAAACAAACACTGCACCTCTGACCGGTGAACAATTACACACAACACAAGACTCAAACAACGAGAACTTTTAGGACACATAATAAGCACAAAACAGAAACAGGTGTACCAATAAGACAAAACCAAACAAACATCGAAAACAAACAACGGTGGCAGCTAGTACTCCGGGGACGACGACCGCCGAAGCCTGCCCGAACAAGGAGGAGGAGCAGCCTCGGCCGAAACCGTGACACCAGCTGAGAGAAGCAGACTTTGCAGATCGTAGAAAAAATGCCAAAGGCCACATAGCACCACTGAGAAGGCTTTCATCTATTTTATGGATTTAAGATGAATGAGTCCCATATCTATTTATACCACCTAGATACCACAGGTGTCATTCTGACTGCACATTCATATCTATTTATGATTGGACATGCCACAAGTTACAATTGCACTTAACCATTCTCACTGTCTAGGATATGTTTCTTTGAAATGTATTAGGCTATACTGTAGAATTTCAGCCTACAGTATTAAAGACATGAACAGAGTACACCATTTGTTGATGATTGGAATACCTGCTCTATGTCAAAGGTTGAGAAGTGGGCTTGAAAGTTGAAAGGTTTTGATGAGATAAGGCAACAAGAACAAATATACTTTATTATTATAAGTTATGAAAATAATGTTATTGGAACTTTGCAAGTCAGTTGAGGGCCAATATTTGTTACGCTTAGGGGAGCCAACTTCTTGGGAAGGGCCTGAAGATTACATTGACAGTTATACTACTAGTCGAGAAGTAGAGATGGGCACTGGTACAGTATGTTATCTTTTCACCATGAAACAGATATTGAAAACACCTGTCATAAGTTTGAAGTGAAGTTTTAACTTTCATTGAGAGGTGTTAACGCTTATTTATTTTCTACACAAACTCGCTTGGTAGTAAAAAACCCATTGAGAAAAAAAAAAAAGGTTGATGCACTGCGACAGCTAAGCGTTGGATAGAGTTTCACATTCTATATATAAGCCTGGTGACTTGTGTCACAGGGCTATTTAAATGCCATGCAGGGTCCCACTGTCAAAACATAGGCCGTGCGAGGGTACAACAGTATGGTGGACCTTTTTGAGACCAACACTTATTTCTTCAACGATCTGCGTTATCTAGAGGGAGATCATGGACCATTGCAGCACTTGGACATGGCGGGGGTGTCCCCTTTGTACCACGGGAATGACAGCCCGTTGTCACCTGGGGGGGATCCGTCCGAGACTGGATGTGACAGCAGCGGAGAGGAGCATGTCCTCGCACCCCCGGGTCTTCAGCCGCACTGCGAGGGACAGTGCCTCATCTGGGCTTGTAAGGTTTGTAAAAGAAAGTCTGCACCGACCGATAGGCGCAAAGCGGCCACTCTCAGGGAAAGAAGGCGGCTCAAGAAGATCAATGAAGCGTTCGATGCGCTGAAGAAAAAGACCGTGCCCAATCCGAACCAGCGCCTGCCCAAAGTGGAGATTTTACGCAGCGCCATAAACTACATCGAGCAATTGCAGGACCTGTTGCATACACTGGATGAGCAAGAAAAAACGCCCCAAAATGGCTCATATAACTATAACGTGAAAGAACACCATGTAAGCTTCATTTGAGTAATATTTGCAGCTGCATTTTTTATGTCACTTTATGCGTACAATAATTGGCTTCATGCATAAAGGGTAAATTGCCATAATGCATAAAGGGCAAATTGCCATAATGAGAAATATCTTACTGTGCATCATACTTGTAGGCCTACTACTTTGTGTACCTGTGCCCGTTAATAATAACACGTGTGTTAGTAGACACTTAAGCTAATACGTGTGTGTGTACATGTAGGCGTCAAATAAGGAGTACCATTGGAAGAAGGCCTGTCAAAACTGGCAGACCTCAGCTGATCATTCCAATGCACCAATGACGAATCAGAGAGAAGGTTGGTGCCAACTATGATTAGGAAATTAGATCTAAATTGCTCTTTTGCAACTCATCAACTTATTGTACATCTTATATATTTTATTTCTATATTTCAGGCTTCACGGAGTCTTCAGCGTCCACCAGCCTTCTTCGCCTGTCATCAATCGTTGACAGCATCTCAAGTGAAGAGAAACCGACTTGCAACGAAGAAGTCTCCGAAAAATAATGCATGATTTATTTGAATTTTGTAGCCTGCATAAGCGACGTCAGCATTTCATATTTCCATTGTCTATTTCTAAATTATTTCCACTTCTTAATTCATATGTTTTAGTTTCCATTTACTTATATTCATTTGTACAAATTAACGGGCATTTTGTAGTCACTGTTTTCTTTAAAAATGTATGAATGGTCAATATTTTATTTCTAAAGAATGACAACAATGGAACTATAATATTTTATTTCCAAATGGACATTTGATAATTGTAAATATTTTATAATATATTAACAACTTAATTTATTTTACATATAAAATGCAGAAACACAACCTCAAGAGATTCATTGTTGTGTTTGAGTATTTATATATGAACTGACCAACAAATAAATTGTAAGCATTGTATCTTACAGGGCATCTACACGTTTTGTTTTGTTCATCACTAACTATGCACTTCATTATTTATTTTAAATACTTTATTTTAAATACTTTATTTTAAATACAATTTTACTTTTTAGACATTTTGATATCAATACAAATTAAATTGTATACACTATATGGCCTTGACACATGTAGTATAGTATAATATCATGAAAACCATGCAATTAAAACCTCAGGTATTCATTTTTGAATTATCCTATGTTGTACCAGTTTTTTAATTGGACTTGACTCACTCCAAATACCATAGATTAATGCATGGTGTATGGGTACTTAAGGTAGGTCCTACTGTGTTCAACCTCTTTGCAGGTCAGGCCATTCCTATTATGTGACAAACTTTCAGCCATAGCTTTCAGGTCTCATAATGATATCCAATGATATTCCTAATGTCCCCACTAACCCACTTGATCATGTGGAATTTGAATAGAGATATGATACTGCACATGCAAGCACCAGCCACACGTTCCCTCAGTATTCATGGGTATTAGAAGAACATAAAATCCAACAGGACCTGAAATAGCCTGGGCTCCTTTCTTTGTTCCAGCTGGCAGAGAGCTAGCCTGGTCCACTCCAGTAACGTTACGTTTAACATTTGAGTAATTTAGCAGACACACTTATCCAGAGCGACTTACAATTAGTGTATCCATCTTAGGATAGCTAGGTGAGACAACCACATTTCACAGTCGTAGCAAGTACATTTTCCCTCATAAAGTAGTTATCAGCAAAGTCGGTGCTAGTTGGATTTTTTTTAAAAATATATTTATATCATTAAATATTATTACAATTATTATTATGTTACTATTATTATTACTATTATTATTATTATTATTATTATTAATATTTTGTCACCTCTAAACTCGGAAATGCTTCGACATGGAAACTTTGTCAGGAGGCAATGGTGCAAAGCCCTCAGTGATAATGAAGACAGCTATTAGGTCTTAATTCATGATCACTTGTTTGATCATGCACATTGGCACAACATTTACACATACTTTATAAGGGACTCCCTGAATGTAGGTTTGATATGATGATCTCTTGCTCCTTCATGTGTTGACTTGTGGAAGCCTACTTGTTTATGATCCAACAGTGCATTGCTGTGCTGACCTAACCCTGCATCACAGTGAGCACTGCTCCTCTCCCTCTCAGATCTCTGTGGCTGACACACTGCCCCTGCTGACCCCTGTGTGACCAGCCTGGTCTCATTGACTAGACGTAACATAATGTTAGCCACAACAAATTGTAATTTGTAACATATCATAAGAATTGTAATTTGTAAAATATCATACGAATTGTAATTTGTAACATATCATAAGAAATGGATGATGAACATCCACAAATTAATACATAATGTACCAAACGTAAAATATCATACTAATTTTCGTGTCCCGGATTTCCGTTTACTATATTATGTCTACCCCTGAGTCCAGGTTGTTTCGTCTGTCTTTTCCCTCAACCCTCACACAACTGTAGGCATACACACATGCACCTCACACTGACTCACAACCCCACGACCCCAAGCACACACACACAACTTATTGGTGACTCATCCAACAGTCATTTGAAAAAGAGGCCATAGTAGAGATGCACAAGAGTCTCTGTGTTTTTTTATTTTATTTTATTGCTGTTGAGTACATTCAAATCGATTAACCTTACAGTCTTTTTATATAGACGTAAATGGCTTTAGGGTACATTTTGGGTGATTTCTCAAAACAGTAGATTGCATATCCAATGTACCAACATTTATCCAAATCACAGTGTCAAAGCCACCCGTGCTCCTATTTCTAGTGCGATTAAAAATAGATTTAATGCGCGCTTCAGTGATGCCTCATACAGTAAGTACTATCAAATGATATATGGCCTGTACTTCAAAGTCCCTTCACATCTTTCTTTTTTCTTCTACTTCTCTTACTGAACCAAACTGAAACTAGATAACCCCCACAGTAATGTTATTTTAATGGATCGAAGCAGCTTTCTCACAGTGAGTTTGTGGGCCTGTTTCCCAGTGTCCATGAGCGTCTTCCTTCCAAATGAGTTCTAAGGCTCTCTTAGATCCCCCTAAATGACTTTGTCAATCTACTGTTTGTTTTTGGATAATATCTTTGATATGTTCTACCAAAATCTACCACCTGCTCAACATTGAGGCCTAAACCTTGGGAAAATAGCAATTACCACCTTTATGTTGAGAGGGACGTAATTTCATTGGGACCTGTTATTTTAGGATTTAGATGCAAATGTATCAGTTTGGGGTTTAATAGATGTGATTCCTGTACTAATGTATATGAGTATTCTATTATTCATGTATAATACAGTCTTTATAAGTTAGGTGTTATAGATGGAATTGTTTTGTCCTCTCCCTGGGTGTTTCAAATGGAGGATAAGTGCAGTATGACGTATTATCACCATTTGACTTGTTAGAAGACAACATCGGCCTGCAATTTTACAGAGATTTCCCTGTCACTTATGATGCTATTGAAATGGATTTTGCTGTGGAGCATGTGTTTAAAAAGTCAAGGCTGATGAAAGGGGATATTTTATTGGAGAGGATCAGCCTTTGAGAGATATGCCTTGATTTATCTGGGTTTCCTAGAATATCCTGCTACGATATGATTCCCTGCAACATTGTAGTTGGCAGCGCACTGCAGCTCCCTGCCAGACAAGTGGTGTTGCCAATCAAAAACCCTTGTCATGTGATATGATCTAATGCACTCACTAAAGTTGTCCATTGAAAGTCTGACTTTTAAAAGCTCATATTCTGTTAACTCATACCCAAATGATCTTGTTGACTCATCTTATACTCACATTTGTGGCCAAAGCATAAATTTGAGAAAAAACACTCCAAAAACCCCACCTCAAACTTGTATCTCAAACAGACAGTTACATTTTTTTTTGCTATTTCCTCATAGAGTATGATGTCATACTCCTGAGGAGGATGAGCTGACCAATCAGTGGTCTAAAGGAGGATGAGCTGGCCAATCAGCGGTCTACTCGCATTAATATTTTTAATGACCGGTATATGCCCACAACATTCTGTTGCTGAGGTACGCCCACACCATTCCAACACAGAAAATATACTTTTTTTAAATACTTAATTACACTTTAATGGAAGGAAAACTATTTCACTCATATTGTAAGTAATTATTGGTCATATTTCAACACTGGACAGTTACTTTACTTTAAGAAATGGGCTGCCCCCATATATAAAAACAAACATTGGTTAACTGGAAAAGTGAAATGCTATACATGAAGGATTATAATGTGTCATAAGTTTGAAATGATTGTATCAGTCTGAAACATTTGTCTCCATACTCCAAATCTTTCAGGAATATAACAAAAATAAGTTTCCATCTATGGCATATAAAATCTGGGGTTAATAAACCTTTATGGATGTCGGAACATTTGATATATGACACCTATGGAGACTGAATAAGAGGGGCACAACATCACATGAAATCAAAGCTTGAGCAGTTTAGAAGAAATAAGGGTTTCACACGTGAGGGAAAGGGACATTAAATCCCAGCTAATGCCCTACACTTAACTCTGCCTCTGACCCCTGACAACAACTCTGGAATAGAGGTGATAAAAAAAAAAAAAAACGTTCCCAAGAGACACCACTAGCACTTCCAATCACAGAGCCAGAGTGAGCATGTACGAATGGAGCAGCGCATAGGCCTCTGCTAGATGTATCGCCACGAACACCATATGCTGGCCCAATCGTATTCTATAGGCTCAATTAGCTGTCAGTTGTTGCCAGGTTTTCTCGTTGTCCGTATTGTTGGGGTTGTTCACAGTCAATATAGCCTTTGATCTCATCCGCAGCATCTAGGGCCAGGCTCATGCCAATGTCTTCTTCAGCTGTGCGCTATACAAACTCGGACCGCAATTCAGTGGCAGGTACTCGGGTGTTTTCTTAGGTGTGCGCGGTTCCCAGAGATAGAGGAGGCCAAACGTTTTGACACGTTGTGAGAAATATCCGCATTGTATCCTTGTAGGGTGTCAACAAACACTCGAATAATTACTCCGACGACTGAAACAGGCAGCTCATCATGGCTATTCATCAGTGTTTGTTCTAGCTAGTTTCTCATGCGTAATTAGGCTATGCACATGTGGTTCGCAAGCAAGCGTACTCTTTCGAGATGCAGCTTAAGTAATTAATATAGCATGCTTATTAACATGTATTACAAGCCGAATGTTTTAAAAGTTAACACAATTTGAATGCCAGATTTCTCATTTTATTGAGTAAAATTAATCAAGGATACAATGTGATGCAGGTATTTTAAGAGGGACATCAAATATGTACATTATTAGACATTATGAGACCTTTCTAAATGCAACAATGATATGTAAATGTTTAAATGTATAGGCCTATATGTATTGAATATAATTTGACATGGGTATAATTAGGTTTTAATGGTGTATGTTTGGCTATGACATTAGGCTAGGTCTTGCAAATGATTCACGAATTGAAGCCCTCGTGTTAAATGCTTAATTACCTATTTAATTAGCTTGAACAAACACGGACACCGCGTGCATGACACCTTCAATGATGAGTTAGGACCGGTTAGACGAGTTACCGCTGCATGTGAATGATCGGGATTTGAAATGTTACACCTCCCTTTGCAGCTGGGCTGCATCTGTAACGCTGCTATTTGTCTCAAGCATAAAATTGGCATGCAAACTCTTGCACATGCTTCACCTCGTTGCTCTTGCTCAGTTTTAGAAAACAAAACTAATCTCTATTATTATCACACTTTCATAATGTGTACGATTTTGAGTGTTGGCTCATTGCAATATTAGTAGCGTATATATTCAAAGATTGGTATACTAAAATTACTATTTTGTCGGATCTGAGAGGTAAAGTTATTCCCCTATTTACCTGTTCAACTATTGGTGTTCACCAACCATTACTTTTACACAGAATAGGTCAGTTTCTTAACAGAAAAGGGCAATGTAGTGGTGTAATGAGTGGGAAAACACCAGGGAGTGCAGATGTGAGGAACTCTGCAGGGTACTGGGGGTGAGGGACCAGGAGCGGGTGGGGCGGAGAGCTGAGCTAACCCCAGCCTGCCTGGGCCAATGGGGCATGGTAATTAGATCTGGCCAATGTGGGCCTTGGGCTCTGGACTGGGGGCATATAAGCGGGGCCCCATGGCAGCAGCCCCCTCATATCACTCAGAGGTCTCCTCTCTCACCCCACTGCTCTCCCAAAGCAGAGAGTTGTTTTCTTCCTTTCTTCAACCACAACAACAGCCCATCCATGGATGTCTTCTCCCCATCGCAGGTCTTCTATGACAGCGCATGTGCCTCCTCGCCAGAGGACCTGGACTTCGGCCCCGGGGAACTGGACGGCTCAGAGGAGGACGAGCACGTCCGGGTTCCTGGGGCTCCTCACCAGGCGGGTCACTGCCTTCAGTGGGCCTGCAAGGCCTGCAAGCGTAAGTCCAGCACGGTGGACCGGAGGCGGGCTGCCACCATGAGGGAACGACGCCGGCTGAAAAAGGTGAACCACGGCTTCGAGGCTCTGAGGCGCTGCACCTCAGCCAATCCCAGCCAGAGGCTGCCTAAGGTGGAGATCCTGCGCAACGCCATCCAGTACATCGAGAGCCTCCAGGAGCTGCTCCATGAGCATGTGGAGAACTACTATGGCCTTCCTGGGGAGAGCAGCTCAGAGCCTGGGAGCCCCTCGTCCAGCTGCTCCGACAGCATGGTGAGACTGAGACCAGACACACACGGACTCATATACAGCTTTACTCACTGTCTCCTCATCTCTGTGCAGCACACAGAGGCTTTATCCTGTCCTGCTAGTTCAGTGTCTGCTGAAATGTGTTCCCTCATTGGACTATTTCAGAGTACTCTATTTGCATGATGGATCACATTGCTGTTAGCCTCTGTCTTGTTGCATCTCCCAAGATCTTGAGTTAAAAAGCTTTTGTTTGTCTCTGAGCATGCATATTGTAATAATTTGACATTACAATGTCAAATCTAATTTGCATTCAGAGTATCTCCCTGGATCTGAAGGGGAATAGGCTCACTTCAAATTTAGAATGTTTATTGAATAGACTTGCACTGATTGTGCTGTTGGGAGATCTCAATTACAATGTTCCCTTGTGCATTTCATCTTCTTTGGCTGCATCACTGATGCAAACATCTCTTTTGCAGTGTTATACATGCATGATGCGTTATGTTTCACCGGGAAATGCTATCCTTTTTTTATTGGTGTGTTTGGTGCATGTATATTACCTCAGTGTATACCTTCTCAGTTGGCCAGTCAAGATTAGAATCTACAAAACAATGGTTAAAAGGTGATGCAATGCTAAATAATAGAATGGATCTTTATGATGGTGGATGGAGTAATGGCTTTCCCACCACTGGACACTTTATAGCCTAATAAACCCTGCTAAATCCACCTTACTGAAGTCTGGCAGGAAAGACTGTGCTTTTCTGCATTCCATCCTGACTGCATGTTCTCCGCTGCTGCCAGGATGTTCTGCAGATTTACTGGGAGAAAGTGTCGTCTTGCACAAACTGGTGTTGCTTCCACTGATACAATCGATTCGCCACGGCTAGTGCCGGGCAGATCATGGGAGTAGCCTGCAACTTTGGCCCTGAGGTCGCTGTGAAATAAAGAAGCCTAGCCAGACAGTCAGCAACACTGTGGATTTATCAGTCTGGCAAGATGACCAGGGATTACATTATTTGCCCATATTTTAATATGATTTAATATTTGTATGTTCTTATTGTGCACCATTTAAAAACCTCAGTTGAGTAAAATCAATTTCAGACACTTCAAAATGTCTGAAACGTGGAAAGGTGAATAATATCACGTGCTTTGTTATGACTGCTCTGCTAACGTTAGTTTGCTCTGTTTGTTTCCTTGTAGGTTGACTGCAACAGTCCTGTTGTGTGGCCTCAGATAAACACAAGCTATGGCAACAACTACAGTTACACTAAGAACGGTATGATTAATATTTTTTGTCTTGTTATGTCTTATAAAACTATAGACATAGTCTAATGAATACATGTAATGGGCTTATGTTAGGCTATGGTCTGACTACCAACTGTGTATGTTGAGTATTGTAAAATCTGCCAGGTTTACTTTCATTAGTTTTGATTCATACTATAGATGCACAAATAATGTTCCAAGTTATGTGAATAATTTTGCCTTTCCATTTAAGTTCACCATACCCATAAATTGACTCAATAGGACATGGTGGTTAACTGATCTCATCCATGAGATAGCTCCGTTCATTGTCTCGACTGACCTTGTCCTTCCCCTGTTTGTCCTGTCCAGTGAGCTCCGGAGAGAGCGGTGCTGGTGCCTCCAGCCTGGCCTGCCTGTCTAGCATAGTAGATCGCCTCTCCTCGGTGGATGCCAGTGCCCCAGCAGGGCTCAGAGATATGCTTACCTTCTCGCCCTCTAGCACCGACTCCCAGCCTTGCACTCCAGAAAGCCCCGGGACCAGACCTGTGTACCACGTGTTGTGAAGAAAACCTGCATTAGAATAGAAATAATCGGATGACCACATACCACTTTTACTTCCTATTTCGGTGATGGCTAAGATCGATCAACACCTGCCAACTTTTGTATTGTAAATAAGATTGTAAATATGTACTGTAAATGTTCATTTATTTTAAACAATATTATACCAAATGTAACATATTTAATTGATCCATTTCATGTGTCCGTCCTAATATAGGCCTATGCATCATTCAAACAAGTTGTATTTAAGCTATTGTATGTTAGCTTCATGTTTCTCATGATTAATAAACGTTTCAATAATTCTAGAGTTCCCACATTGTTGGTGTAAATGTTGTTTATTCCTTCAAATAGAGTGACTACAGAAGAGAGAGTAGCTTTCATTCCATTTCTGGTCAGAGTGTTGGTGTGGTGGGTAGAGATGGGAAGGGAGAAGAGAGGGTTTGTGTACCTGTTTTTTCATTAGTAACAAATGTTTCTCATGGTTAACACCCCTAACTACACCCTAAACACTATCATTTTGAACAAATGGCCTGAACGTAACACTTGAAATTGTGTGGAAGCGGAGGGGAAGGGGTTACTGGTATCATATGTTGCATCTCATCAAAGCCTACAGCTCATAAAATCAAAGCATTACAGTATTTTTCCTGTTGTATTGTGGCCCCATTAGGCTAAAAATATTTCCCTCACATTTATAACACATTTATAATAGAAGAACACAGTGAAATCGAATGTGTCACTGCAGGTTTTTTATGTAGCTCCTGTATCACTTGCCCTATAGAAGCACAGCATGCAGTCACGACCATGTGAAAACATAGAAACCTTTCTCGTCGTGACACAACCTTCGAGAGACACTCAAGTCTTCATATTTATGACAAGCACCTTCCTGTTGTGACACCAGAGGGAGGGACTCAGTGGCGAGTGGTGACACCAGAGGGAGGGACTCAGTGGCGAGTGGGACATACTGGTAGTTCAACCCTGGCTCTGCCTCTGTGGCACTATGCTAGATGGCTCTGTGGCATAGCATGCATACCAGTGAGGGCTTCTATTTCAGTAAGCCACACTGCTGGCTACGAAGCTCCCCACGCACTGAAGTAATTTTCCATGGCTAAACCTTGGATATATTCATAAATCATTCATGCACCAGGCATGTGACGTCATGAGATGACAAGAGATATCATATTTTTTTCCACATCAACAGATAGTATGACCCAAGGTTACAAACAGGGGGGGGGGGGGGGTGTATTTGCATCAAGTACTTTATTATTATCATTAATCTATTTCGTTCGATTCAACTTCCAACCTGGACAATGTAAGGACAAAACGTAGCCTGACACAAATCACTCTTAAGTGAAGTCCTCTGCCATTTTTCACTGTAGCCAAAGCCATTATTTGCAGTACTGAGTATACACTATCACCACAAGAGGGAGGTATTTCTAATACTTTCTAATTCAAGAGATGTCACTTGTCATGCTCTCATGACTCTATAGCTTTTTTAATTGCTTATCTAATAAGTAGGCTGTGATATTGTTTGTGTCATATTCCAGTTAAACAATAACTACCTGACAATTTGATACAGATGTAGGATCTTAATTTAAGCCAGTTTACTACAGCAGGAAAATAATTCTGCAGCAACAGGAAATGTGAATTATTATGTGGATTATAATTAATGGACATTTTTGTAGGGGTTGATACATTCTTCGTAAGGGAAAATCAAGTCTGAAATTTCATAGTGGAAATTACAAACTTCAGAAGCCTTTTTAAACCTCAAATACACTACAAGTTTTACATTTCCTGACTTGCAGGAAAGTTCTCCTGCAACAGGGTCATCAAATTAAGATCCTACATCTGTAGATATTTTACAGACATTGTGCTCTTCTAATAGGACATGTTGGGATGAAAAGTAGACAGTTACCAATTCAATTGCTCTGTAGGCTACTTCAAAACTCCAAAACCCACATGCTCAAGTGGGGCCAATGTTGTCCTCGTGCTCACTGCAAATCCCCCCTTCAAATTATGAGGAGGCTATGAGGAGGTTAGCTAGCTGCCAGACGCTTACATTAAACATATTTAACAACATTAAGTGATTCATAATCACATCAATACAATACATTTAAAATATTTGGTCATTATGAAGGCTAACTATTGCCCTTGCATTGAGGACCCACCTTTGAGTGAGTAATCTAGACACCATGTTGATATATCCCACTGGGCACAGATGTCCATTCCACGTCTATTCTATGTTGGTTAACCAATGTTGATTCAACCAGTGTGTACCCAGTGGGATTTCTAGGCTATAGCTAGTTGTCTAGCTAATAATAGTATATACCCCTCAAATTCAAATCTGGACCTCAAACCATAAAAAGTCCCCTCTAATCAGGGACTGATTTAAACTTGGGATACTACAAAGCAGGATCAATGTGTATTTTATTTTAGAAGGATAAGCTTGGAATGGGCATGGTCTAATTGACTCCACAACAAAAAACACATATCAAAGTTTAGTTTTCTTAATGAATCAGAAAATCAATAGTCATTTCTGGTTGTTTATCAAAGTTAGCTGGCTAACTCACTGATCCTACTTTGTAGTATACCCCTCAGGTGGGTGCAACTAATTATGAGGTAACTAACATAAAACCAGCACTTGAATAGGTCGATTTGGGTCTGAATACCCCTGGTCTATACTATTAGCCTGGCTGACCCGCGACCCATGTGACTACACAGCGAGCTGTGTCTGGAAGACTTCCAGACCTGGTGCCAGCCAGACTACTATACTATAGGCTTCAGTCTAATCTTCCATGGGTTTCCTCTGTATGGTAGACTGTATCATCATTTACGTTAACATTCATTTAGTCTATCCTACAGATAGTATCCTAGGCCTTTCATTCTTCATTTGCTTCCATGGGGAATCATACAAATATTGTTTTATCACCTACACTCTGAAAATTAGGGGTTCAACAAGGGTTCTTCTAAGATCCTCAAAGTTCTTCGAAAAACCTTTTTTATTTTTATTTTATTTTATTTTATTTCACCTTTATTTAACCAGGTAAGCCAGTTGAGAACAAGTTCTCATTTACAACTGCGACCTGGCCAAGATAAAGCAAAGCAGTGCGATAAAACAACACAGAGTTACATATGGGGTAAAAAACGTCAAAAATACAACAGAAAATATATATACAGTGTGTGCAAATGTAGCAAGTTATGGAGGTAAGGCAATAAATAGGCTATAGTGCAAAATAATTACAATAGTATTAACACTGGAATGCTAGATGTGCAAGAGATTATGTGCAAATAGAGATACTGGGGTGCAAAAGAGCAAAATAAATAACAATATAGGGATGAGGTAGTTGGGTGGGCTAATTACAGATGGGCTGTGTACAGGTGCAGTGATCGGTTAGGTGCTCTGACAACTGATGCTTAAAGTTAGTGAGGGAGATAAGAGTCTCCAGCTTCAGAGATTTTTGCAATTCGTTCCAGTCATTGGCAGCAGAGAACTGGAAGGAATGGCGGCCAAAGGAGGTGTTGGCTTTGGGAATGACCAGTGAGATATACCTGCTGGAGCGCAGACTACGGGTGGGTGCTGCTATGGTGACCAATGAGCTAAGATAAGGCGGGGATTTGCCTAGCAGTGATTTATAGATGGCCTGGAGCCAGTGGGTTTGACGACGAACATGTAGTGAGGACCAGCCAACAAGAGCGTACAGGTCACAGTGGTGGGTAGCGTATGGGGCTTTGGAGACAAAACTGATGGCACTGTGATAGACTACATCCAATTTGCTGAGTAGAGTGTTGGAGGCTATTTTGTAAATGACATCGCCGAAGTCAAGGATCGGTAGGATAGTCAGTTTTACGAGGGCATGTTTGGCAGCATGAGTGAAGGAGGCTTTGTTGCGAAATAGGAAGCCGATTCTAGATTTAACTTTGGATTGGAGATTCTTTATGTGAGTCTGGAAGGAGAGTTTACAGTCTAACCAGACACCTAGGTATTTGTAGTTGTCCACATACTCTAGGTCAGACCCGTCAAGAGTGGTGATTCTAGTCGGGTGGGCGAGTGCCAGCAGCGTTCGATTGAAAAGCATGCATTTAGTTTTACTAGTGTTTAAGAGCAGTTGGAGGCTACCTTAGGGTTCTTGGCACTGAAAATTGCGCCAAAAAAGTTATTTCAAGAACCCCATAGGAGGTGGGGTTCATCGAGGAACCTCCTTAGTTGGTGGTGGTTCTTGTTGGAACCTAACTGCCCAACTGAAACATTTGGATTTGAATTTGAAAGGACAGTAGGTGCAGGCCCTTAACTGAAAAATGTAAAGACCTCCTCAATTTAAGGTAAGGTTTGTCCCTTGTATGATCTAAATTGATATTGTTTCATGATGATACCATCTGTCTTTTCATATTTGTGCAAATCTTTCTAAAACAGAAAATTGACACAATTCAATGGATATCAATCAACAAAGAAGTAAGAATATGTATGCTATAAGAATATGTTGAAGGCTAGCTGTATTGGGTGCAGATGACTTTTGTGTCTGTGAGGAGGCATACAAAGGTATGTCAATTGGTATTGGTATGTTATGCAGATCACATGTACCATCCTCCTCCCTTACCTCTTCAATGAAAATCCCATAGGCCTCTACATTATGGACAAGATATGTGTATGAAAACCATTATCAATACAGTTCTTTTCATTCACATTCACCACAAGAATCAAGGTATGAATACTGTCGTGTGCATGTTTTGTTAATCATCTGTATAATTACTCTTTTTTTGATTCACAGACTTCACCCTCCCTACACCTCTGATTAATATAACAGGAAACCTGTTCGATCACCATGCACTGCAAAATCATTCTGGCTATGGATACGGAGAACATCAACACATTAACATCAACACGCCAGAGGATATACTCATTGGACTTGGGGCTCTGCTGGGAGTTTACCTCATATTTTGATTTTTTTTATTCTGCTTTGCCACTAAAATCATAATAAACACTGAGAACTAAAATATTGTGTTATTGTTGTTATTGTTATGCATATTATTATCATTAATAATAATAATAACAGGGGAGGCGGGGTAGTTCAAAAATGAACCCCAAAAGGTTATTCAAAAGGTTATTTGAGGATTCATTAAAAGGGGTTCTTTGAAGAACTTATAGGGGGTTCCCCAACGGTTTCACTTTGAAGAACCCATAAAGGATACTCCAGGAACCTTTTATTTTTAGAGTGTACCTCCAAATGTCTTTGGTACAAAAGCAGCGTTTTCTGCCTCTAGGTTGCCAAGGCAGACCAACAGGGTATCACATCACATGCATGCAATGCACCCACCCTACAGAGTAAAGTCTGACATCCCCCCCACCCCTGCATCTGGAAGTATGTTGTCACGGAGACAGAGAGGATGTGATTTCACCTGGCTATAAAGAAAGTGTTGTGTTCCAGTATTACATAGATACACATCAATCAATTCACACCAGCCATATAAGTGTGAACTCATTACAGTGTTATACAGTGACTACATATTGCAGCTATGCTGTTCTTAATCTGCATTAGACTCATCAGATCAATCTGATTAATTTAAAGGTTATGATAATGAAAATTACTCGTAGCCAGGATTCATATGTCCACAAAGATGAGATTAGATGAATATAATGCAATGTCATTCCTGAGGGCTCAAATGTCAGTATCCACGACATGGCACAGTCTCTGTAGCTTGTGCATTCTCCAACACAAGCCCTCTATCCTATATGAAGGGCTCTGTAGTGTGTAGCCTACTGATTGAATAATTAAAGCTGAGGTATATTCATTTTACAGAATAAGAATGACAAATATGAACATATTTCACTGATCTTTCATCAGTGATGCCTAATTACGAGTTTGCGTTTCCATCCTCACTACTCAGTTCATTAGCGCCGTGGAATGAGAAAAGAGGTGATTAAATAGATAGATGGATTACAAGGATGAGTCACTGTTTATGAATTAGACATTCTTGATGGAAATATTCCTTTGATTCTATCTGAGGAAAGTATAATTAAGCAATAAGGCACCAGGAGGTGTGGTATATGGTCAATATACCACGGCTAAGGGCTGTTCTTAGCATGACGCAACGCGGAGTGCCTGGATACAGTCCTTAGCCGTGGTATATTGACCATATATCCGGCATTAGTTTCAGTGTCTGCTTTCTGTATTGACGTGCCATTGGCGATTGAGTTTATATTCAGATGCTTACATTCTTATTATAATGTAAAAAGCGTCAACAACAGGCACTTCATCTCATTACCTGTCAGTGGAAGGCAGTGTCAGAACCAATGACCCCTCACTGATAGACCTTAATTGCTTTGGAAGAGTGCTACACTGCTGCCCTGTAACTCCTGTTCACAGCTCAAACAGACAGGGGTCAGGAGCTGGTTGTAGCCTGCTTCCCCTTACCCCACATTTCAGACAAGCACAATAGACACAGTAGAAGAAGAAGCACTTCGGGGTCAATGAGGTTGTCATTGTACACACGCACATATATTTATTTATACAAATATAATATGTATAACAATTGCATATCACCTGGTGTTGTCTTTTTTTCCCAGTACAATCAGGAAGTACAGTACATTCAGTCAGGAAGTACAGTACGTCGAATCAGGAAGTACAGTACATCGAATCAGGAAGTACAATACGTCCAGCCTAAAAAAATGCAAGTCGTCAATAAGAAAGAGAATAAGTAAATGTACAAAAGGGATCTGTCGAAGGCCAGATGAACTGCTCAAAGGTTGAGGGACAAAACACGTTCACAGCCCCGTCTGGTTGGACTATCAAGATGCACATTGCACACAGTATGGATGTGAAATGATCTTGCACTACTTCAATACCCACCACCCACAAAGGAACTAGGCCTATATAGAAAATACATACTAGAGTTTGCTACCAGGAAAACCATCCAACGTAATGTTTGTCTGACAGTGCTACAGATACAAGACTACTTTTGATCAGTGTCAATCATCAACTGGTTTTCTAATAGCGTTCAATGAATCCACAGTGCAACTTGTTATACTTAAATATGGTTACTTGTCATGAGAATACTACATCATACTATTGGTAGAGGGTTGAAAGAGAGAGTTTAAAACAGAGGTCCCTTATTGATAAGACGACTAGAACATTCCACAGTCTCATACTCACAATGATTGTCAAAATGTCAAGGTGACGACGCAGATCCAGGAGAATGAGTCCATTAACCATGCTATTCCGGTAAGAATGATACACTGGGCAATAGGTCTTATACAATTAAATATTTTAAATAATATTCTGCATGTTAACAAACACACACATACTTCCATGAAACATTACTTTATGCAAAACTCAGATTATAAACAATCAAATAGATTGATTTAAAAATAAAGACAATTGTACCATATGCTTAACCCCCCAGGTCACATATATATATAAATGTGTTTGATATTCTATTTGTCCTCAAATAAATTATATAGGAAATGTTAAAATTATATTCATATGTCGATTTTATTATATATGATTACTCTATATACTCTCTGTATACATTTCTTTGATGGGAGTAGATGACTAACAATCATTAAATAGCTGACTTGAGAGCTGAAAGTCAAATTATGATATTGCACGATAATTGTACTTGCCTATTCAACTGTATGAATAAAATTCTCTGTATATTAATGCATACATCCACTTTATATACCCCTCTTAACAGCCATTCGATTTGAATGGCAGAAGCTGCCTTATGACACACAGTGCATAAGATACAGTTTACTTAGTATTACATTGTTAACTTTTGCATCTTTCCCATATACTCTATACTTCTAATCATTATGTTTATGTGAAATGTAAAACCAACTAAAGAGTGTTATTGCTAAATCTACAAGTTTCCATACAAAATATTTTCTCGCTGCAATATATAAGGTAAAAAATAGTTCACATTTATCCAAAGCAGGACAAGTTTGACACAAAAAAGCAATGTTCATTCACACACAGACACAAGCACCAACAGCAGAAACAATAGAACATCACTGTATAAAGCGATAGCAAAACGAAAGTCAGTAAACAAGTGAAATTAATTCAAAACAGATAACAGAAATAAATAAACTATCACAAATGACAAGAAGGAACATTGAGGATGGTCACAACTTTCAACTGTTAGAGGACCACTTAAAATGAACACAAACAAAATATAAGTCAAAAGGATGGGCTTCAGTGCTAGCCTCCAATCTCTCGTCACAAGCACCATTGTTTACATTTCAGAACACATATCTTTCAGTTTTGCTTCATTCTGTTGGTAGTACATCGAAGGGGGAGAGAGAGTCTTCACTGCTTAACAGTATCATATTCTCCTCTACCAGGTGGTTCCTTCGGGATCCTCCGCACATAGAGATGGACTTAGAACCTTCCTTTCAGTGTCCTTCAGTCCTTCTTCTTCTTTTGGAACAGCCTGTGAGGGATACATGTAAGAACAGCTGAGAGCAATGCTTGAAACCATTTGACAAGTCAGTACTTTGACAGGTCAGTAAAGTGGGATGCTAATGTCATATTCTGGTAGAATAAGTTACAAAACAGTGTAGTGTACTCTGCTGTGAATTGTGAAATGCCCATTGAACTGTGAAAAGCCAATTAAAAATGATTGTGAATTAACCTTTTACTGCAGTGGGCTAAATCAGGGTCACACAACCATCAGAGAATAGCGTATTGAATGGCGTATTGAATAGACAGCGGTACAAACCACCTCAAGATAAAAACATAATATTCAAAATCAGTAAATTAGACTAAATATTAGCATTTCATATATTCGCAGTTAATAAAATTCAATCTGGATAATAACACAAAACAAATCATAAGGCTAGAGAAATATATCAACAAATATTATAACAACACGCAACACCCAAACATGGCGGAAGATAAACGAGGAGAATCAATCTCCAAGATAAAACGCGACTCGTCGACTGATACAGATGATATATGCTTTTCACCACTGGGTCTGGTAAGTGTGGAAAGCGACCTGTTGAAGTCGATAAATGACAAACTGGGAATACTAGAATTGGTCAGTAAGGACGTAAAAGAGTTGAAAGCGAGTCTTGAAATGAGTGACGAAAAAGCTGCGATAATGGAGAAAGAAACCAAAAAATTAAAAGTGACAGTCACTAAGATGGAAACGGACGTTAGGGAACTTAAAAAGGAGAACAACCTTCTGAGAGAAGCCTTACTAGACATCCAAACTAGATCGATGAGAGAAAATCTAGTACTTACGGGTATTCAGGAAAAGGAGGGAGAAATAACCGAGAATATTATGAAGGATTTCCTTCATACAGCGCTTCAAATCCCACTCGAGGCTGTCGATAAAATCCAACTCGAACAAAGAGGACAGAGATATGAGCGCCCAATCGTTGCCAAATTTGCTTTTTTTTAAGGATAAAGCAATGGTTAAAAGCTTAGGTAAAAGACTTGCTAGCATGAAAATAGGCATGAATGATCAGTTCCCGAGGGAGATTGCAGAAAGGCGCAAAGTTCTGTACCCAATCTTCAAGGAAAATAGATTAAAACGGAAACATGTTGCACTTGTTGTCGATAAACTTTATATTGACAACCAAATGTTCAGAGACACAAAGACTACTCCATGGCTATTCTGAAAGTTCTAATAGAGGAGTCGAATAATGGAACACCCAATACTAGCCATGATAGGGATTGTAATATTAAAAGAACATTTATAGTATGTATAGTATTTTATAAAAGGATAAGATGATATAACAAGAAAAGATAACAAGCAGAATAATACATCTTCAAATACAACTAATTAGAACATTGCATTTTTGGCAGGCAATTGTTGTTTTGGCGGACGGTTGTTGTGGCTGGTCCTGTGTTCTCCCTGGCGTCCTTTCCCCCTTGCCGCAGGTGTGGGATGCGTGCGTTTGCGCGCAGGGCCCATTTCCTCCGCAATCAGCCATGTGGTGTGCGTTTTTGTGTTTGGAAAAGTGCGGCGTTAAGTGAGTGAGAGGAGAAATGGTTTCATATCCCAGAGCCAACGGGTGTCTATGACCAGGGGTTGTGAGAGAGAGCTTTCAATTTTGTGTAGATGAGGGATATACATTTTTAAATATAGTATACTATCTAATCTATTTTTTTATTGTCCTATCATGATGGAACGATCCCCAACCCTATATCCTGGACACCCACCTGAGCGACCCATACACCAAAGAGAAGTTCCCATCTGTTTTATGGACCTGCTGTGAGTATGCAGCCTAAACAGAGAAATAAATGCGGTCAGAGGCCTACTTGAGCAGCACCGCACCCTCAAGATTCTGAGCCTGCCTGGCAGGGTTGGTCCTACAAAGCCAGAGCCCCCGATGGGGGAGCATAATATACAAGGAAATTCTCAAAGCTGCTAATGAGAACCTTGACGACCTTGTACCTAGCCGGTGGGGATTCCGGTGGGGTACCCCCACCCAGGTAGTGGCAGTGCTGGCAACACTGGCTGCAGTAACCCATGGGGAGGGGGTCACACTCGGACAATCAGAGAGGGGGCTTACTATTGTGGCCCAAGTGGCACAAAATAATCAAAAGGTATGACTGCACGGAGATGCTTGGGAAAATGGTTACCAAATGGGACCAGAGTGTTTGTGTCTCAGGTGAAGAGGGTGGATCTGATCTCCATCACCTAGGACTTGACACAGATTAAATAGATTAATCAAATCTCACATTGTTGTCCACTTTTGCTCAATCTAGTATGCTTTCTCAAACGTCTGTAACTGTATGTGCATTCGTAAATCAGGTCCTTTCTTGAGTTGGGCTCTGGGATGTATCAGCCATTGAGCATCGGATCTTATGGTTGGTTGTGGGGAAGGGGAGGGGTTTAGTGTGTGAGCATGTATGCGTGTATGCGTGTATGTGTGTGTGTGAGTTTGTGTCCAGCATCCGTTGCGGGTGGGAGGGTTGGATCGCAGTGGTTGTTTGCTGAAATGGTAGTTGCTTGTTAAAAATGTAATGTAATACAATGGCAATTCGGGTTATAGGTTAAAATCCTACACATGAACTGCCGAAATTATTATGCATAGTAAATGATAATGATGGAAAATAAGATATGCAAGATATTTGAATAGATATTTTTTAAATGGCTATATAAATATATCGAGGTGAGAGCATTGGAAATGCTTTTGGTGGTTGACCTGCTTCTGTTTTGTGGGTGGCACTATGTGCTGTTTTCGAAGGATGGGTCCTGGCCCCAAGGGGGCATAGGGATCCGGGGGGACGGGGGTGGTATGCTGATCACTGGGATGACGGCCCAACTTGGGACGGGGTGGGGTTTAAGCGGGGGAATTAGTGGAGAACAATTGGAGGGTTATTTAGTAACAATGCAAATATCATGGTATAGCTATATTGGCACTCAATCACTATGGCCTTTATTATTGGTAAATTTACAAACATATATAATGACAAATAGATTTGAAATATACTTCTCCCATGGGCTAAGAAACTCAAAAGGGGTGATGATATTAATTAACAGTAATTTCGATCTGAATGTGCAAATTGTCCAAACAGATACGCAAGGTAGATGGATTATTTTAAATATGTTATTGGACCATAAACAGATATGGCTCATTAACCTTTACGGACCAAATAATGATGATCCACACTTCTTTGAAAATATATATAATAAATTATAGACCCTGCAAGCAACTCAAGACTCTCTTATTATGGTGGGAGATTATAATACCATTTTAAATAGCTCAATGGACCGTAAAGGAAATCACACTACGAACAATCACCCTCATGCTCTTAAGGAATTTGTGAATGTCATGGATACATTAGAACTAGTAGATATATGGAGGCTTAAATATCCTGATCTAGTGAGATATACATGGCAGAGACTCAGTCAAGCTAGTCGTCTTGATTTCTTTCTTATGTCATTCTCGTTGGCACCAAAAGTTTAAAAAGTGTTGATAGGGGACAGAATGCGCTCGGACCATCATATAATTGGCATATACATTACTCTTACTGAATTTCCACGTGGGCGAGGATATTGGAAATTTAATCAAAGCCTATTGGATGATAACTTGTTCATAACTAGGCCAGAGGAATTTATAACTGACTTTTTCCGACATAACATAGGTACAGCAAATCCGCTTATTGTATGGGACACCTTTAAATGTGCCTTTAGAAGCCATGCAATTCAGTACTCATCTCGAAAACAAAAGCAATTTAGGTCAAAAGAGTCCATACTAACAAAGGAAATAGAAGGTCTAACAGAACAGATAGATTGCAATAAAAACTAACATAGAGACCCAGAATAAATTAGAGGAAAAACAAAAAGAAATGGAGAAAATTATTCAAGAAAGATCAAGTGTAATATATTATATGGATGGAATATGGTGAAAAATGCACCAAATTCTTTTTTAATCTTCAATATAGGAATGCTACCAAAATAATTTACTGAAACTGGTTACAAATGATGGAGACACCCATGATTCACCAAATTATATTTTGAAGGAGGAAACAAAGT
This sequence comes from Coregonus lavaretus, assembly GCF_964263955.1. NCBI lineage: Eukaryota > Metazoa > Chordata > Actinopteri > Salmoniformes > Salmonidae > Coregonus > Coregonus lavaretus. The sequence goes on from NC_140000.1 coordinate 47,374,350, forward strand.
ACTTTAAGCATATGTTTTCATTTCAGTCGCCTCCATCCTCCAGCAAATTGTAGAGATTTTTTTTCTATTGATAATGTAAAATTAACAGCCTTACAGAAAACTTGAAATTACAGAGGAGCAACTTCTGGACGCAATTAAAGACTTTAAGTCCGGGAAAACTCCAGAGTTGGATGGCATACCAGTCGAGGTATACCAAACCTTTCTTGATATACTCAAAGGACCGTTATTAGCATGTTTTAACCACTCCTACAGTGTGGGAAGAAAGTATTTGATCCCCTGCTGATTTTGTACGTTTGCCCATTGACAAATAAATGATCAGTCTATAATTTTAATGGTAGGTTTATTTGAACAGTGAGAGACAGAATAACAACAAAAAAATCCAGAAAAACGCATGTCAAAAATTATTTTGATTTGCATTTTAATGAGGGAAATAAGTATTTGACCCCCTCTCAATCAGAAAGATTTCTGGCTCCCAGGTGTTTTTTATACAGGTAACGAGCTGAGATTAGGAGCACACTTTTAAAGGGAGTGCTCCTAAGCTCAGCTTGTTACCTGTATAAAAGACACCTGTCCACAGAAGCAATCAATCAATAAGATTCCAAACTCTCCACCATGGCCAAGACCAAAGAGCTCTCCAAGGATGTCAGGGACAAGATTGTAGACCTACACAAGGCTGGAATGGGCTACAAGACCATCGCCAAGCAGCTTGGTGAGAAGGTGACAACAGTTTGTGCGATTATTCGCAAATGGAAGAAACACAAAATAACTGTCAATCTCCCTCGGCCTGGGGCTCCATGCAAGATCTCACCTCGTGGAGTTGCAATGATAATGAGAACGGTGAGGAATCAGCCCAGAACTACACGGGAGGATCTTGTCAATGATCTCAAGGCAGCTGGGACCATAGTCACCAAGAAAACAATTGGTAACACACTACGCCGTGAAGGACTGAAATCCTGCAGCGCCCGCAAGGTCCCCCTGCTCAAGAAAGCACATACAGTGGGGAGAACAAGTATTTGATACACTGCCAATTTTGCAGGTTTTCCTACTTACAAAGCATGTAGAGGTCTGTAATTTTTATCATAGGTACACTTCAACTGTGAGAGACGGAATCTAAAACAAAAATCCAGAAAATCACATTGTATGATTTTTAAGTAATTCATTTGCATTTTATTGCATGACATAAGTATTTGATACATCAGAAAAGCAGAACTTAATATTTGGCACAGAAACCATTGTTTGCAATTACAGAGATCATACATTTCCTGTAGGTTTTGACCAGGTTTGCACACACTGCAGCAGGGATTTTGGCCCACTCCTCCATACAGACCTTCTCCAGATCCTTCAGGTTTCGGGGCTGTCGCTGGGCAATACAGACTTTCAGCTCCCTCCAAAGATTTTCTATTGGGTTCAGGTCTGGAGACTGGCTAGGCCACTCCAGGACCTTGAGATGCTTCTTACGGAGCCACTCCTTAGTTGCCCTGCCTGTGTGTTTCGGGTCGTTGTCATGCTGGAAGACCCAGCCACAACCCATCTTCAATGCTCTTACTGAGGGAAGGAGGTTGTTGGCCAAGATCTCGCGATACATGGCCCCATCCATCCTCCCCTCAATATGGTGCAGTCGTCCTGTCCCCTTTGCAGAAAAGCATCCCCAAAGAATGATGTTTCCACCTCCATGCTTCACGGTTGGGATGGTGTTCTTGGGGTTGTTCTCATCCATCTTCTTCCTCCAAACACGGCAAGTGGAGTTTAGACCAAAAAGCTCGATTTTTGTCTCATCAGACCACATGACCTTCTCCCATTCCTCCTCTGGATCATCCAGATGGTCATTGGCAAACTTCAGACGGGCCTGGACATGCGCTGGCTTGAGCAGGGGGACCTTGCGTGCGCTGCAGGATTTTAATCCATGACGGCGTAGTGTGTTACTAATGGTTTTCTTTGAGACTGTGGTCCCAGCTCTCTTCAGGTCATTGACCAGGTCCTGCCGTGTAGTTCTGGGCTGATCCCTCACCTTCCTCATGATTATTGATGCCCCACAAGGTGAGTTCTTGCATGGAGCCCCAGACCGAGGGTGATTGACCGTCATCTTGAACTTCTTCAATTTTCTAATAATTGCGCCAACAGTTGTTGCCTTCTCACCAAGCTGCTTGCCTATTGTCCTGTAGCCCATCCCAGCCTTGTGCAGGTCTACAATTTTATCCCTGATGTCCTTACACAGCTCTCTGGTCTTGGCCATTGTGGAGAGGTTGGAGTCTGTTTGATTGAGTGTGTGGACAGGTGTCTTTTATACAGGTAACGAGTTCAAACAAGTGCAGTTAATACAGGTAATGAGTAGAGAACAGGAGGGCTTCTTAAAGAAAAACGAACAGGTCTGTGAGAGCCGGAATTCTTACTGGTTGGTAGGTGATCAAATACTTATGTCATGCAATAAAATGCCAATGAATTACTTAAAAAGCATACAATGTGATTTTCTGGATTTTTGTTTTAGATTCCGTCTCTCACAGTTGAAGTGTACCTATGATAAAAATTACAGACCTCTACATGCTTTGTAAGTAGGAAAACCTGCAAAATCGGCAGTGTATCAAATACTTGTTCTCCCCACTGTATACAGGCCCGTCTGAAGTTTGCCAATGAAAATCTGAATGATTCAGAGGAGAACTGGATGAAAGTGTTGTGGTCAGATGAGACCAAAATGGAGCTCTTTGGCATCAACTCAACTCGCCGTGTTTGGAGGAGGAGGAATGCTGCCTATGACCCCAAGAACACCATCACCACCGTCAAACATGGAGGTGGAAACATTATGCTTTGGGGGTGTTTTTCTGCTAAGGGGACAGGACAACTTCACCGCATGAAAGGGACGATGGACGGGACCATGTACCGTCAAATCTTGGGTGAGAACCTCCTTCCCTCAGCCATGGCATTGAAAATGGGTCGTGGATGGGTATTCCAGCATGACAAAACACACGGCCAAGGCAACAAAGGAGTGGCTCAAGAAGAAGCACATTAGAAAAAATCTGTGGAGGGTGCTGAAGGTTCGAGTTGCCAAACGTCAGCCTCGAAACCTTAATGACTTGGAGAAGATCTGCAAAGAGGAGTGGGACAAAATCCCTCCTGAGATGTGTGCAAACCTGGTAGCCAACTACAAGAAATGTCTGGTTTTGCCACCAAGTACTAAGTCATGTTTTGCAGAGGGGTCAAATACTTATTTACCTCATTAAAATGCAAATCAATTTATAACATTTTTGACATGCGTTTTTCTAGATTGTTTTGTTGTTATTCTGTCTCTCACTGTTCAAATAAACCTACCATTAAAATTATAGACTGATCATGTCTTTGACAGTGGGCAAACTTATAAAATCAGCAGGGGATCAAATACTTAATTCCCTCACTGTATGTAAATGGTAGATTATCAGACACTCAAGAAGAAGGTCTGATATCATTATTACTGAAACAGGATACAAGTGGATAATATAAAGATCCAGTCCATTAAAAAAATTGGAGGCCCCTTACACTTCAGTGTTGTGATGCAAGAATCTTAGCAAAATGTATAGCGCGTAGAATTAAAAAGGGATTGTCAGACATTATTCATTCAAATCAGACAGGTTTTTTACATGGGCGATACATTGGAGATAATATAAGGCAAGTACTGGAAACAATTGAACACTATGAAAAATCTGGGAAACCAGGCCTGCTATTCATAGCAGACTTCGAAAAGGCATTTGATAAAGACTGGGGTTTATATATAAATGCCTAGAGCATTTACATTTTTGGACAATCTCTTATAAACTGGGTTAAAATCATGTATAGTGACCCTAGTTGTAAAATAGTAGATAACAGCTATTTCTCCAAAAGTTTTAAACTGTCAAGAGGAGTGAAACAAGGTTGTCCACTATCGGTACGTATGTATATGCGTATATGTATGTGTGTGTGTGTGTGTGTGTGTGTGTGTGTGTGTGTATATATATATATATATATATATATATATATATGCGAGAAAAAAAAGCATATGGGGGATTGGAAGTGATGCAGACAATTACATTGATGGAACCTAAAATCTATCTGCAATATTAAAGCTGATCTACCCCCTAAAAAAAAAATAAAAAAAAAAAAAAAAAAAATCAGGGTCACACAGAGTTTTTCTTGGTAGTCAAACAAATCTACTTTGAAACAAAAGTATACACCTCACACACATGGTTATGGAAAAAGAAGACACCTGTACCATGTCAGATATAGAGTTGAAATGTATTACATTTAGAGTTTGCATCCCAATATTACACTTTATATACACCACAGAAGACTGAAATATAACAAAACCGTTTCACATAGAAACACCGGATTTTCGGTCAGGTTTTAGAAATTATGTTTATTAATTATGAAATTATGAAAAATATGAATAACATTCCACCCATGAGGCCACTAGGTCATTTGACTGCAGGAAAGGGCTACATGTCTGTGGCTTTCCCACTACTACTGAGAACAGAGATATAGCAGAGCCTATTGTGTCCTCGGCATTGGTCAGCCTGGCCAGGTATGCGAGAGAGAGACAGAATGGCCTGGCAGCTTGTCAGAGAGGAAGGCTACATGACGCACAGATTCCATGCAATCCCATGGTGCTTGCTACCTAGCAGCCTGTCCGCCGCTCATGTCACTTGCTTGGCCACCGGCCTCTTGGCCACTGTGGCAAAGCCCTGTAGTCAGCATGCCAGGGTTGATAAAACATGATCCATGCTCAGTCCCCTCTCCATGCCTCTACTGCACAAGTCTACAAGCTCTCACATACCTCCCTGAGCTAAACGAGGGCTACACGAGGAGAGTTAGTATCAAACAATCAGTGCCACTGAGGATCCCTTAGCCTGTGGCTGGTGTTAAGTCCTTTGAGATGTGCCCCCTGGAGGTATGTCAAGAGTACACTTTAAAGAGTGCTCAGCTGAATTATCCACAGCATGGAGTTATAGCTTCATCTGAGGCCCAGACAGGCTTAGTATTACCACTACCTATTTTCATAGTTGTCTATGAAACTCCAGCAATCTAAGCAATGACAGGGGTATATTTGTATACTATTAGTCTGCCTCAACTTTGCACTGATACAGTCAAGTAAAGTTTGCTCCGTGGTATATGTTATAAAACATGTAGCATCCCATGAGCTTGAGCTCTTATTTGCTCAGTCATATCTAAAATAATTCACAAGCCACGCAGCTGAATTACACCCTGAAATAGATTAACACCCTGAAATAGATTAAGCGCTCATATGTTTAAGCAAGCATATGTTCAATGAAAAATTTAAATGCTTGATGTAATCCTCTGTAACTTTTACCCAAAGGACAAGGCCTGGTATCATTGTGTAGTAGGAGCCTCTCTGGCAGGAGCCTATCTGGCACTCTCTCTGGGTATTTAAAGGCTGTTGCTCTTTCAAAGGTGCAAAGTGTATCTACAGACACTGTCAGCCTCCTTCAGTACACCCTATTCCCCAAAAACCTTTGAGGTGCTAAAGAGTCCCGTTTGGCTCAGTTGGTAGAGCATGGCGCTTGCAATGCCATGGTTGTGGGTTCGATTCTCACGGGGGACAAGTATGAAAATGTATGCACTCAAGTCGCTCTGGATAAGTACGTCTGCTTAATGACTGAAATGTAAATGTTAAATCCCTGTCAGATCCTTAAAACAGTATAGATCTAAGGGTAATCATAGTTCGGTGAATAAATATATGGCCAGTTTAGTGGACCGGTCCGCTTACTGTACCAGCCGTTATCTTCATCCATGTGGTCCAAATACTTCTCCTCGGTGGCCCCCTAGCCTGGTTCCAGATCTGTTTGTGCTGTCTTGCCAACTCCTACAGTCTTTTTTGGTGTGACAATGCCAATAGGAGTTGGCAAGACAGTACAAATAGATCTGGCACCAGGCTACGGTCCCCGGCCCTTTAAAGCAATGAAAAGCCTCACCTACGACATATGGTTCTGCTGGGTGGTGAGGTTCTGCTGCTGCTGAGCCTGCATGAGGAGCTGCTGCTGCTGGCGGCGGCGGGCCGTGCGGAGCTTCTCGAAGCGCGCCTCCATCTCCTCCAGGACCTTGGGCGTGTAACGCACCACCAGCTTTACACTGTCCTTGGCTGCCTTCAGAAGCTCCACCGCCTTCTCGTGGTGCTCCCCCTCCACACTCTGGGGAAATACAGCGAAAGAGAATGAGAGAAGAGACTCAGCACATTTCAGCCCCACCTGTTTAGCTAAAAAATACATTTCAGAAATGTGGTGGCAATGTTTTAGTGTTGTAGTCAGCGGCGACCCGTCATTCAGGAATTAAAAGTTAAAGGAGCAGGGTAGGCTACAACGACCAAGAGCCTACAGGTAGGCAGGCTGCTACTTATTAATATTCTGAATGGAGCAGTGGCGACCCGCCATTCAGGAATTATTTACACTGTTTTGCGTGTTATTTTGGCATTAATACGTGCCACATATCAGTTTGCATCATTGAGTTAATAAAGCATTGTCTCTTTTTTGCTTTCTTGAGTAAGGAAGCTCCAAAATGCAGGTGTTTCAGCCTAACTCAGTGCTTTCTGCAGTGGTGGGGTAGCCAGCAGAAAATACGGAGCGAAGGGGTTGGTAATGTTCTCTAGTTGCGCCGTGATTGGCTCAGTGTTCTGTCACTCATGGGGACACTACATCACCGCAAAATCTACAGGGAGAGCTCATAATTCAAGCCCCTTGGGTGCTGCCATAGAGTTACATTAGAAGTGCCCATCCAAGAATGCTCAAGGTCATTGGCCACAGATAAAATGACGTCAAATCACGTTATATTTACCGTAGCTTTGATTGGACTGAACATGTCAACATCATACTTTCAAAATCTTAGCTAGCAAGCTAGCAGTCATCATCATGAATCAAGTCAACAATCTACTGACAAATCCTTTTCAACCCTTGTCATGTGAAGAGAAATTATGAAGAGAAATTATAGATCAAACGTATAGGTGCTCATCGGCCATTGGACATAAACATTACACAACAAGTTGGAAATCGCAAATTCAACAATGAGTGGTTTGGACGGAATCAGTAGCTAACTACAAGCATTGCAAAGCAATCACTAGCCTGCTATTCAGTGGAGTGGGTGTGTGGTCCAAGTCTGGGTTAAGGGTCTCTTTTCCAAGCTTAAAAGGATAAACATTCAACATTGGCCATGCTGTCAATCCAGCATGACTTCTGCCGCGTTCAAAACAACTGCAAACTCGGAACTGGGAAATCGCAGACTTCAGTGAGTTCAAGACAACTGGGAAAATACGTTTTGAATGGTCATCAAACTCGGAATTCCAAGTCGGGAACTCTGGCCTATTTCTAGAGCTCCGACCTGAAGATCACTGACGTCATGATTCAACCTTGTTTTTTTCTGAGTTCCCAGTTGTCTTGAAAGCACCATAAATCCAGAGAATGCCAGACTTTGATGACATAATTTGCCAATGAAGGACTGCCACGACTCCTTCCTGTTCAAGTGAGCACAGCACAACAAGGTGAGTCCAAAAATTTCTTGTATACTGCTGCATAAATTATGTAATATGCCAGGGAGATATGTATACTCTAGCTAAGAAAGTAATACTAAGTGTATGTTGTGTAGTAATCTGCCCATGTGTCTCACCCTAATAATTTGGTCCCTTTTCCCTTCATAACTTAGCCTACTGTTCTGACTTGGTGGTGCACATTTAGCCTATAGCCTGTTTTAGAGAAATGTCATCATCGAATATTGTAAGAGCTTTCATTGTCTGCTTATATGCCCCCTTTATTTATCCTACGGTTCGGACTTGGTGTACTGGGAGAATACTGTAAGAACGGCCCATGTTCTGAATTCTGTCGCTGTACATTTAAAAAGTGCTGAACAAATAGTTATATTGACTATGTCCGTCCTAGCTCGCTCATTAATGTCTTAATCGAAATTAAGGATTGCCTCTTATGCGCTCGTCGTCCCCTTATGCCATAGTTTGTACATCTCAATTGTCAGTAGAAACCACATTTGTTTAATCAAGTCAGCCATATCAGCTATGTTTTTTTTAAAGGCAGTAAATGAGGCTGAATGAACTGTTTCGCTGCCAGACAAGGCTCCGCTAATAGCCAGGTGTAGCAGTGGTAAGGTGTTGGGACTGTTGTTGGGACTCTGCTGTTGGGACAGCTTTATGTAGGCCCGAACAGTTTGTGGGCACCGTTTGTCACCGTTATAGTGCAATTAATGTATTGTTTAGTGTTGTGTTGTGTAGTGGCTTTGCTTGCATGCATAAACAAGTTCTTTGTTTTTGCCCCACAAAGATTTAAAATTGCCACTGGTTATAGCGATACGGTCTCTAAAGTCTGCCTCAGTTCCTTAATTGGCATGGACAGAGAATCAAATAAACTTTGCGAAGACTTTCATGTAAGCAACAACTACACAGTTACGCAGCAGAAGCTTCAGTTTCTAAATGGTTACAACCAATTAGGTTTGACCTGGAAGTCAAAGGTATTTCTACCTAGTTCAACATGTTTGGTATAATTAGTACTTCCTCCTCAAGCCCACAGTAATATATAACTTCACATTACAATTCTGAATTCCACGGAAATCAAATGAATCCTTTATGAAGCTTCTAGAAGCACACGTTTGTCTAGTGTTTATCTGAAGAAGGAACTTAAGTCCGAACACATCCTGACATTACCATGGAAATTGGTTTTCATTTGGTTGCGTAAATTGACAGTTATGGAATATGATTCAGCAAGGAAATCACTTTATTATTATTACAGCGCTCACTATATATTTTTTTAGGCTTCAGAAAACCAATCACTCTGTTTGAACCACTCCATATTGTGACAGTTTGACTCAAGGTTTAGACAGAATGCTTCCCTGCTCGGATGTGGGTTGTCAGGAAAAATGTCAAGCGTGACAAGAGAAAATTAATTACTTGAAATATTTTTCCACAAAAATGTTATTGGCTAAAATGATGGGACCCAAACAACAACAGCATACAACTGGGATTGGGACTCGTAATATAGAAGATGCAAATTCACAGAATATCATTAATAGGGTACAGAGTTTTTTCTGGTCGGGTCACGTGGTCAGGAAAAACTGACCATGTGACCAGACCTAGCGGTAATCGTAAATAATCTATACATACCACGCCATTGACAGACAGGAGCTGGTCCCCTCGCTTCAGGCCCCCGTGCCTCTCAGCCAAGCCCCCTGGGATGATGCGGGAGATGTAGATGGGAGAGTTCTGCTCCTTGCCGCCCATCACGTTGAAGCCCAGCCCCTCCTCCGTCTTGGGCAGCTCCACCACCCGGGGGTGAGAGTGACCCTCGCTGGCCGCAAAGGCTGCAACTGTGGCCTGCAGAGAGAGACAGGAGAGAGGATAAAGATCAGACCATTACTGGTGTTTTCAGCACTAACTCCATGCCCTATTCCACCCTATTCTGTCAACCACACAAATAGATTAGATAATGACGATACTAAGTGCATGGACTGAGATTGGATTTCCCAACAGCCAAATAAACTTTCCCATCCCCAAGAGCAAAGGAGAAACAAAGTGTACAGACTTAAATTCACTCTTTAAGTGGGGCTTTCTGACTTCTCTCTCTAAACGGGGCTTAGAGACATTCAGTAGGGCTGAGAATAATAAAGTGGTGATGTATTGTATAGCCATGTGAGACGTTTTCTGGCTCTGTAAGAACATGGATTAGCACATATCTGTTGCAGCTGGAGAAGAAGAAGCGAGATAACTTTCACCCCAACTAACTAAATCTCTGTGAGCCTGCTTCACTAAATTCCACTGCCTTGGGATGGCTTTCAAGTTCTAGACGAATATTTTCTCGCCTTGTCGTCTGAAACAAAGTGTGCGGGAGCTTGTTAGCTCAGCCTGGAAAAGGAACAGCAGATGTTCGGAGAGACAAAGGCGCCGCAGGTGCCGGTCTGTCAAGTCTGCCTCATTATTATTATTAAGCAATACTTTCTCAGGAAACTGCAGGGGAAAAAGGCCTCTGTTTCAAAGCTTGGCGGATGTGGATCCAAAAGTTTTCCCCAGCAGGCAAAAGCCCAAAGCTTTGAGATCCTCCACTCTTCCGGAATCACTTTCTGCCCCCCCCCTCCCCTCTCTTTCGATCTCACCTATCCGTCTCTCTCCCCCACTGTGAGGTAAAGAGGCACTGTGCTCAGTATGCCACCACCACCTCTCTGGCTCACGGCACATCCACCTTCACAAGTTTATCTCCCTTCCTGGGAGGAAGAAACATGGCTGCCTCCTCAAAATGCAAAAAGCGTCTGGGGCGAACCAAACTAAAATTACAGCTTACTGGGAAATTGCCCATGTAATGTCACAGTACCGAATGGAAATTACTTAATTTCTACAAACATTTGATCATCAGCAGCCATCAGTTCAGCTCAGTCTTTACTCTGGAGCACCATAGCCTACGTGGTCTCCCATTTCTGGAAGATAAAATATTAAAACCTCAGGCCAGGAATTACAGTCTGGAATTGATTCAATTAACTGGGTAATAAACTTAATCAAGTGCTCATGTTCTCAGGTGGAACACATTTTAATTGGTAAACGCTCACCAGCAACAGTGCAGCAAAGGCATCTAAAATAACATCTACCCCGTTTCTCCTCAAGATTGCTGGTGTATCAAGGGATCCTATAGCACTTTTTTTAGGCTTCCAATTTCCTACTTATTAAAGTGATTCATGTGAAGTGCTGCCCTTCAGGAGTTTGGTCAGCAATGTACTTGAGATGTACTTGGAGACAAGGCTGATGAAACGAGCACTGGCTCAGCTAAACGGAAACTCTCAGGAGGGCGGCACTTTCAAAAGCAGCGCACCATCTCGTTTCGATGTCATCGATTGAAATCGCTCCCATGGGCGCGGAAGCCAGCGAACTGAGTTTGTGCTATGTTAATTGCTGCTCCGCTGGTGGCTGTATTTAATATGCTTTTGAAAACATTGGTGATGCACAAGGACAAAGCTGAAAGGCACTTCATGCTGTTGTCATTGCTTTCTTGTGTAAACAGTGTCATATGGACAATCTGTATAAAAGATGCCGATTGCCTTGCTTTAACACTGTGAAGTACAAGCCCCAAGGCCTCTTTTATGAATTGTAAAGTCGTTTGATTAGACCTGTCTACATTCTCTCTTTCAAAACAGCCGTTGAATAAGCTTTGAAAATAAAATGGTTTGTTTATGAATATGTCCTTTATAATGTTGAATCGGGACCTTGAATATTCCACAAATGATGGATATTTGAAGGGAAATGAAAAGGACACGCTGCTGTAACAGCATACCATCAACCTCAAAAACATTTGATCTGAGCAGGCTAGAAAGAGTATTTTGATATTCTATCAACATCAGATACACTGGTGCCCTTCAATAGGCCTAAGCTATGTCCTTGCATACCTTTCATCCAAGGTGGAAATTCACAACACAATCCACAGTCTGATTAAAGTTGTAAAAAAGGTTACCCCGTTTACTACTCCTTTAGAAAGGGACTGAACCATAGTCGAGGTTATAGCAATACTCTGCATTGCAAACTGTTTTGCAGAGAATTTGCGATTGAAGAGATGACAAAAAAGAGCCCTTTGGAATTGTATTCCACACCGGGCCTAGTTATGTATTCATCCTGCTTGCCCAGTGTTGTCGATCTATCTGTGTCCTACTCCTCTTTGTGCCCAGAAGACGGGGGCAGCAGTCTCTGGAAGGAGCAGCCAATTGTATCAGTCAGTCTGCACACCTCCCTATGTTGCCCCATCTCTTCTTCACTCCCTCTCTGATGTATTGGTAACACTGGGAGAGAGGACTGAGATGCACTCCTCTCTCTCTCATCTCACCCTCCCTCTTGATTCCCTCTCTTCGTGTCCCCCTTTCGCTGTTAGATGTCTGCTTTCTTAATTCTCCTCCACAAAATAAGCTCTCCTCCGAAGGAATATGAATGAGTGGTAGCGGAGGGACTCATTGGTAGAATCTCTCAAGTGTTTACATCCAAGGTCTGCTAATGAGTAATTTATTGTACACCAAACCTGCTCAAGTCTTTGATCATCTGAAGGAGACATGATGGTTATTTATGTATTATGTATATTTCAGCCTCAAATTTGGTCAATACAGCTAAGCCAGTCTGAGATTGGAGTATGTTGCTCACCTTTGCTGTAGCCCGTGCCTGGTACTCCGGACAGCCATTGACTGTGATTGTTTCATGCATGTACTGGTACACCTGAAAGAGAGAGAAAAATGGACAAACCATGAGTGTATTTTCTCAGTACTTTTGAATTTGCTGCTACATTTCTCCAAGTCTCTTGTATGTTCAATCCATGTCATAGCCTACCAACTACCAAGTCTGGTAGTCTAAGAGTTTTGATTTCTATTCAAACCTGTTTTTTGAGATTGTTTATTTTGCAAATACCTTCGTAGATTATGTAGATATTCATTGGATTTCTTCATCCACCTAAAGCCACCTTTCACTGTTAATAAACTGGACACAATTTTGCACCTGATTCTGCTACCTCCTGCTACTTACTGCCCTTAAGGCTGCTCAAACATCTGGTCCCTATGACAGTAAGCATACGCAAACAGTGGTGCATCGGTAAGCACAAAATACTCATACCACACTGTGATGTGGCGCTACTAGCCCTTGAAATTACCTCTCATGCAGGTAACACATGATACTGAGTAAATAAACTGAAGAGAGTGGAGTTTGGAACGGAGTAGAGAATGGAGTTTGGAACGGAGTAGAGAGTGGAGCTAAGATTCTTGGTACTGTAGGTGAATTTCCAATGAGGATTTCCCCCGGTGTTTTCCCAAAAAGCCTCAGACTTTTGTGTTTCCAGCTCCACAGCCTGGCTCCTGGTACTCACTGGGCCATGGCCTCAGTGGACCTGCCCTGACTTGGGGCCAAGGCCACTGGGGCTTTTCGCCATCATTTATATACTGAACAAAAATATAATTCAACATGCAACAATTACAGTTCATGTAAGGAAATCAGTCAATTGAAATAAATTCATTAGGTCCTAATCTATGGATTTCTCAACTGGGCAGGGGCGCAGCCATGGGTGGGCCTAGGCCCACCCACTTGGCAGCCAGTGGGGTGAGTTTTTCCACACAAAAGGGCTTTATTACAGACAGAAATACTCCTCAGTTTCATCAGCTGTCCGGGTGGCTGGTCTCAGACGATCCTGCAGGTGAAGAAGACAGATGTGGAGGTCCTGGGTTACACGTGGTCTGCGGTTGTGAGACCGGTTGGACGTATTGCGAAATTCTCTAAAATGACGTTGGAGGTGGATTATGGTAGAGAAATGAATATTACATTATTTGCCAACAGCTCTGGTGGATATTCCTGCAGTCAGCATGCCAATTGCACGCTCCCTCAAAACTTGAGACATCTGTGGCATTGTGTTATGTGACAAAACTGCACATTTTAGAGTGGCCTTTTCTTGTCCCCAGCACAAGGTGCACCTGTGTAATGATCATGCTGTTTAATCAGCTTCTTCATATGCCACACCTGTCAGGTGGATGGATTATCTTGGCAAAGGAGAAATGCTCACTAACAGGGATGTAAACAAATTTGTGCACAACATTTGAGATAAATAAGCTTTTTGTGCATATGGAACATTTCTGGGATCTTTTATTTCAGCTCATGAAACACGGGACCAACACTTTACATATATGTTTGTTCAGTAATACATAACAATGGCTAACTGTGAACGATGTTGAACACCTTCTCACAAAGCAACTGTTTTGATTATGAAGAGGTTGCTGATTATGCTCTTTACAAATCCTCACTGTCAGCCCTAGCTATGGAAACACAATGTCCCTAGTATAACATAACGGTGCATATACACTAGTGTAACTCTGGTGTTACAGTCAAAAAGCAGTACTTTGTTTTTCAGCTTAGCAACTCTTTGATTTCCAGTATTGAACACCATGGCAGTATCTTGGGGCCTTATTCCAGGACACCTCTTCCACATTTACAGTGTGTTCTACCCTCCTCTGAAGAGGAGTCAGCATTATGAGCCAATGGAAAGCTTTCAGGTGTAAAATAGCTATTTTGAGTCGTTTCTATACAGAATATGACATACTGTATCAACACCATTTACAATAGCACCCCCAGTGTACAGTATGCCATTATTACACCTTCCTCTGGTGATCCAACAGAAACAACTAGAAACATTATGAATACTCTGATTAGTGTTGCATTGTTGAACATTACATGAGACATTGGCCTAAATCCCCATACGGGGTCATGTAGTTGTTGATGTGACTCATTTTAGCCCACATCCTTCTTGTTCTTTAGCCAAGACGCTATATACATTTTCATATAAAGATGCAACATCCATCCATCATTGTGAGCTTGGTTTAAATACACTTAAGATGTTTGGACTGTTGTGTATTTAAGGTCTCAGTGGACGCCTTGCAGCGAGCCAGGATAATTGTGTCTAGGAAACACATGAATAACAATAAAGGTCAAGCTATTTCAGTCTGTAATTTGCTTAACTATATGCACAAACATCCACTAGTTGAAGTGCATATTGGATTTACCACTAACTACTGCTGAATTATTCAACGAGCAAACCATATTAACTTGTAACGTCTCAAACCCTTCTTAAAGAACAACATTGACTTTGTTTTTTTTCTTGTGCAGTGAATTTAAAACTTTTTCGTTGTATTGTTTTTCTCTGGAATGGACACTTACAGGAATTCTAGTCATCAGCTCACACCTCGGTATGTCTCTACTCTCTACAAAGGAGTGCAACTGTTTTCTGGGCTCAACCATCATTCAATATTTCTGTATGATGAGCTGGAACAAAACAAAGGCCCTTGCTCCTTTACGACTTCAAAGTGCTTCATCTGTGCTTCAACAATAAAACAAGTGGTTTGGTGTAGCCTACGTATTTCCTGAACATCCTCCATCTGACTGATGAAAAACAAAGTCTGTTTGTTGATATGAAAATAAAAGAATAACCTCAAGCTCACAATTCACACCAACAAAATAAAGAAATTGTATTTTGTTCTCAGCAAGCAGTTCACTTACAAAAATAAGATATTGGAGCTTTTTAGACTGACCTTAATGAACCCAGTTAATGAATGAACTTAACCTTCTGTTCCGAAAATAATCTCCAATAACATCAAGAAAACAGTCGCAACATGGAACAAATTGCTGTGTTCTTTTTGCCGTCAGTTGATGTTGTGAAGCTCCAGCGAACATACAGTGAGAGAGTGAGAGAGAGAAAGAGAGAGCGAGAGAGAGAGAGAGAGAGAGAGAGAGAGAGAGAGACAGATGGAGAGAGAGGAGAGAGTGAGAGAGATTCGAAAGACTCCTGAAGACATCAGTTCTACCCCACTCCCCCTCCTGTTGCTATCCATCCATCTTTACCTCCGTCCCTCCTGAATATACCTCCTCCTGTCCCTCCTGAATATACTCTCCCTCTCTCTCTTCCCTCTCTCTTCTAACTCTCCGGTTCACTGGGCGTTCACCGCGGCAGGCTTTCATTAACCCAGATCTATTTCACCTCTGTAGAAGGCTCATTGTGCTTGACGGGCTGGGGGCTACCAGTCTACCATCAGCCTTACGAGGACGCCACAATGCCTGATCGTGGAGAGAGCTGCCCGAAGGGTGCCTGGCATGACGCGTGTAACCATGGCTCCCCGAACAGTCTCCCTCTCTCTACTGAGTCAGGGAGCAGAGAGCAAAATGGGGGAAGAGATGAGACGGAGAGAGAGAGAGAAAGAGCGGTTGAAGAGCTCTCCTTTTCCTCTCTCTAGCTGACAGAGTTTAAATGGGTCATTCGGTAGAAGCGACACAGTATTTAACAACTGTTCATTCACAGACCTCCCTCGCTCTGTCTGCATGACACAAAAAGAGAATATTAAAACGCACAGAGATAATTAAATGAAGTGGCTTTCATCCTTCAGCAGTAAATGCAGTAAGAGGCAAAGGTCCGCCCTCAATGGAGCGGCACACAAATCCTTTCCTTTATATGAATTCAAAGTGAGACCCTTATTCATATGCACTATTCCTTTATCATCCGGCTACTACAACTCTATGATCACATAATTAATTCAGTTCATTGGAATAGACTATGCTTTTTCTTAGCAAGGAAAAATTACCTGCATTGTTTTGTGACTAATGAAAGTCATGATTCGATTTCATGTGTGGTTGAAATGTTTGCTTGGGCCTCTCGGATGATTCTCATCAGGACCAGTTCTTGATATGCATAACGCTTTAAGTCAAGCTAACAGAGAAGCTGTAAATCATCATAAAGTCCATCATTTCCAGCTGGTTAGTGCTCCCAGTCTTCCCTGGCGTCCTTCCCTTTCCATTTGCAAGGTCGATTGACTCTGACGACTCATTCAGGGACTTTCCCTGAGCTCCGAGCTGTCATTGATAGACATGGATGGGAAGAGCGACACTCCTCCTCAGTCCATCTCTCTGTCATTGGGTGTCTTTCAGCTTAGCAGGCATTTCCGTCCCCCATCATTTTCCCCTATCAACAGTTAGCCAGCTAACCCCCTCACCCATAGCTAGGCTGATTCATGTGGCTGTAAATTCTATTGACACTGTGAAGAAGGTTTTCAACCGCATCACCTTTGTGACTTCTACAGTAGAGACATGATCAAGCTACACTGGTCTGTGGGATTCTGTTCATCAGACCATGAAATGAGCTTCCGCAGCAGATATGAGAGGAGGGGAACAAATCGAATCGCTCAGTTATAATACCTGGTGGCCCCAGCTCAATGCAGTATAGGTCATCTGCATTAATGAAATTACATGCAGGTGAATCCCAATACAGCGCAACAATAGAGGGCTCTGAAGCAACCTTCCTGTAATAGCTCTCTCAACTACAAAGACTTCACATCTGCAGACATGCAGTACAGAACAGGGGTCAGAAGAGGTCAAATGTGATTACGATACGATTAGATCACCAATGTAGCTCAAAGAGGCTCAACAGTCTAGTCCTGCTATGTTAGGGTTTTAAGAGCGAGCTGCAGGAAAGTGTTTTACGATTCTCGTCACTATCCATAGTCTGGGGAAAAAGGGTGACATTTTAAAATTAGCATGTTCTAGAAAAGTGTGCACAGGGGTTGTGACCAAATGCTGGATTGTAAATACATGCGACACGGCACGCATGGCAAGGTATTGCTCAATTCACATAAATGCCATGTTCTCTGGTCTTCCATAGAGACATGGGAGTATTTATGGTCTTGGGAGGCTGTTAATCTAATAACCACTAACGTGAACGCCACAGTGGAGTACCCAGCTGTTGAATGTTGCAGCGTAACGGCATGTGCTGATAATGATCTCTGTAATAACAGTAAACATTATCATGGCCATAACCACTCATCTTCACTCTCTAGCCCCTCTAGCAGTCAGACCTCTATGAGAAAGAGCCATTCTGCACCGTGGCAAAGTGTCAGCTCACACAAGGACGTAATTGACTGGAAACCACGGCCGGTCAGCATCGGCAACCAATCCAAGCTGATCCTCTCTAGTTTCCCTGGTGACTGGATGTGTTGTTGGTGGTTGAAGTGTTTCTCTCGCTCTTTCCCTCTCAATGGCCAGCTGTTGTAAGCTAGTCTGTAGGGTGCTGCGTCGCTGCTACTCCTGGCAGAGACATGAAGCCTCCCCACCACCAGGCAGCACCAGGCTCCAGTGTCTCTGCCTGACTCCCAGGCCAGCCTTCTCTCATCCTGCTGCTCAATGAAAGGGCCAGTCCTCTCTGACATTTCCTCTAGTAGATGACATTTCCTACTAGATGACCTCAGTCTGAGTATTGATGGCCCTCTTACTCTTCAGTCTGTGTGTCTGAGTTGACATAACAAACTAACTGGAGCCTACCCACATGTACATATTACCTCAATTACCTCGACTAACTTGTGCCCCCGCACATTGACTCTGTACCGGTACCCCGTGTATATAGCCTCCCTACTGTTATTTTATTTTACTTTTATATTTTTATTTTTTACTTTACACTTTTTTCTTAAAACTGCATTGTTGGTTAAGGGCTTGTAAGTAAGAATTTCACTGTAAGGTCTACACCTGTTGTATTCAGCGCATGTGGA
Source organism: Coregonus lavaretus (assembly GCF_964263955.1). Taxonomy (NCBI): domain Eukaryota; kingdom Metazoa; phylum Chordata; class Actinopteri; order Salmoniformes; family Salmonidae; genus Coregonus; species Coregonus lavaretus. The sequence continues at coordinate 47,392,380 of NC_140000.1, forward strand.
AAATCAAATTTGATTTGTGGTCCTCTGTAGCTCAGCTGGTAGAGCACGGCGCTTGTAACGCCAAGGTAGTGGGTTCGATCCCCGGGACCACCCATACACAAAAATGTATGCACGCATGACTGTAAGTTGCTTTGGATAAAAGCGTCTGCTAAATGGCATATTCATATTCATTTGATTTGATTTGTGGTCTGTCTGAAAGAACAGCCCTAGAAGTCTACATTGTTGTGTACAACACCATTCCTATTCTATTATTTCTAACTTTCTTTACAACTACACCCTTTAAGACATTAGATTTGACTAGGATAGCCACATTTATTCATTACAGGAACCATCAGTGACCTGTGGTTAATTTCCCTGTGTTGGCAGGGGCAAAAGGACCCTGAGGCAGTGGGGCCATGGGACCGGGGACTCGACTCACCTCTCTAATGGCTGTGCAGAACTCACTCTGCAACACCATCTTCAGGGACTGCAGCTTGTGACCCGGGACGTCCCCGGACTCCTGTAGCTTCTCCAGCAGCTCGATCGCCCTGGCCACATCTGACAGAGAGAGAGAAAGAGAGACAGAGAGGAGAGAGAGGAAGAGGTAGAGAGAGGTGGAGAAAGTCAGAGAGAGAGAGAGAGAGAGAGAGAGAGAGAGAGAGAGAGAGAGAGAGAGGACAAGAAGGAAAAAAATGAATTACATTAATATTGAATTACATTAACAGCAGAGCCTTGAGAAAGACACCGGTGCGAATCGATATAGAGGATAACGGAAAAAAAACTCATTCAAGGCCAAGGGGAACAACAAAGAGAGAGAAAGCAATCCCAGTGTCGTTTGCATTAGGCCTGCTCCATGCATGAGAAAATGGGGGGCGGACTTCGAGGGACGGAATCGTTCTGTTCAAAGCGAGCGATTTCTGGCAGGAGCGGGTACCGTGGGCATTAGATCCTTTTAAAACAAACCCATGACGCCCTAAGTTAAAGGCTTTGACTCCTGTGTCTAGTAAGCTCTCCACCCCTAATTATCATCCCTGAATAAATCCAGGGAGTAAGGCAGATTACTTTCACACTCTTAGCGACAAACAGGAAACATTTAAAAATGACAGTACATGCTGGAAGGGGAGAGGAGGGATTTGGTGCTTAGCCTAATCATTGAGTCAGTTGTTTTAGAAGAACCAAAATAAAAAGCAGTTGGTCGATAATGTGCATCTGTCAACCCTTTATCCCTTGAGCATGTGCAAAGAGCAAACTATACAGTTTGCAATCAGCGAGTTGCTCGAAAATGATCAAACCACTTGTAATCAAATACTGATGTTTTATTTTTAATACCTAGCTTGATGTCGACACAGTGACACTTGGAAGAAATAGCAAGATTATGTTTTTGGAGTTGATAATATAGCTTAGATATGAAAAAGGAAACATTTCAAATCGTTAAGTGAGGAGATGTCTACTTTATTAATCCAAGAAATATCAAACTACATCGGAATAGCAAGTGTATACAGAGGCTAAGCGCAAGGATTCTAAACAATCATCTGAAACACTAGTGTTGAACTAGCGCCACGTTCTGGACGACACCATCAGAGCGAGGTAAACACTCAACAATGTTTATAAACATCACGCCAAACCCAGGGAGGCTGGACTGAGACGGAAGACAATCTAGTGTAACCCAGTGAGGCAGAGAGGAGACAAAAAGCTATTACTGTTTACAGACCTAGGGCGAACTAGGTAGGAGGGAGAACTGCATACATAGAACCTGTAGTCGTTTAGCAGGTTTTTTTCTGTGCCAGTGTTAGGCAGTCAAACAGACATACAAGGGCACAACATTTACTGTTAGTACACAAGTATAAAATGGACAAAGAACATGATACCCAGAATACCACAGTGGATTACATTGAACCAGAAGAAATTGTGGGCTCGATTTCCATCAGGATTGGTTACTGCAAGCCAAGAAGTGTTGTCAGGGAGAGATCTTACGGCATTAATCACCTAACTCCAGACTCCACTCAGCTCTTCGTAAGTGCCAAGTGTTGTATAGCTAGAGATAATCATCACAGAACGTTCTATAGGATAGGATGTAAAATGTATATATATACATGTGATTATATATATATATATATATGTGATTTTCTGGATTTTTGTTTTAGATTCCGTCTCTCACAGTTGAAGTGTACCTATGATAAAAATTACAGACCTCTACATGCTTTGTAAGTAGGAAAACCTGCAAAATCGGCAGTGTATCAAATACTTGTTCTCCCCACTGTATGTCTCGTGTAGCTCAGTCGGTAGAGCATGGCGCTTGCAACGCCAGGGTTGTGGGTTCGATTCCCATGGGGGACTAGTATGAAAAAAGTATGAAAATGTATGTAAGTCGCTCTGGATAAGAGCGTCTGCTAAATGACGTAAATATATACAGTACCAGTCAAAGGTTTGGACACACCTACTCATACAAGGGATTTTCTACATTGTAGAATAATAGTGAAGACATCAAAACTATGAAATAACACATATGGAATCATGTAGTAACCAAAAAAGTGTTAAACAAATCAAATTATATTTGAGATTCTTCAAATAGCCACCCTTTGCCTTGATGACATCTTTGCACACTCTTGGCATTCTCTCAACCAGCTTCATGAAGTAGTCACCTGGAATGCATTTCAATTAACAGGTGTGCCTTCTTAAAAGTTAATTTGTGGAATTTCTTTCCTTCTTAATGCGTTTGAGCCAATCAGTTGTGTTGTGACAAGGTAGGGGGGGGGTATACAGAAGATAGCCCTATTTGGTAAAATACCAAGTCCATATTATGACAAGAACAGCTCAAATAAGCAAAGAGAAACAACAGTCCATCATTACTTTAAGACATGATGGTCAGTCAATACAGAACATTTCAAGAACTTTGAAAGTTTCTTCAAGTGCAGTTGCAAAAACCATCAAGCGCTATGATGAAACTGACTCTCATGAGGACCGCGACAGGAATGGAAGACCCATAATTAACTCTGCTGCAGAGGATAAGTTCATTAGAGTTACCGGCCTCAGAAATTGCAGCCCAAATAAATGCTTCACAGAGTTCAAGTAACAGACACATCTCAACATCAACTGTTCAGAGGGGACTGTGTGAATCAGGCCTTTGTCCTTTGGTCTGGATTCCAAATTTGAGATTTTTGGTTCCAACCGCCGTGTCTTTGTGAGACGCGGTGTGGGTGAACGGATGATCTCCGCATGTGTATTTCCCACCATAAAGCATGGAGGAAGAGGTGTTATGGTGTGGGGGTGCTTTGCTGGTGACACTGTCTGTGATTTATTTAGAATTCAAGGCACACTTAACCAGCATGGCTACCACAGCATTCTACAGCGATACGCCATCCCATCTGGTTTGGGCTTAGTGGGACTATCATCTGTTTTTCAACAGGACAATGACCCAACACACCTCCAGGTTGTTGCCTGACCTGTCAGGTTCAGGGGATGGGGAGATGTGAGCAGAATTAGAGCTGGTGCATAGGGAGTCGGGCACAGGAAAGGGGACACTTTTCTCTGAACCTGTAAGTGTGTATGAAGGGATATAACAGTATTCATTACTACTTTACATTACCCCTGCAACAGAGCTGTGCAAAGGTAATGTAGCTAATGTACAGAATTTCCGTCAGATTTAATAGGTGGCCTATGAGTCCCTAAGTAAGGTGAATGAAGTTGTACAATATTCTGTACCATACCTGTAAAAAACTAAGTTAGCTTCCCACTAATGAGCGGCCAGTAATGTGCTGGTATTATTCCAAGCAGCCTGGGTAGTTTTATGAGCGTTTATTTGTCATTATAGCGAGGTCAGGGCCAGATCAGGAGGGCTTTTAACTGCCCTCAGTTGCTCATTAGCGCCAATTTCTTCATCCCCGTCAAGGACTCTGATGAGGACTCCGAACTCGAGCAACGCTTCAAAGATTAAGATTTCTAAAAAACTATGTTTATAGATGTGATTTTTTGGGGTCCGTTTTTGTACTTTGACGCTACACTGATCAAAAGCGATAGTTAGGATTCTCCACCTGTTCAGCACCACTTTCAAGTAGTTTGGCTCTTAACTTCTGTCGGGGGAATTAAATTAATTAATTCTTTTAAATAAACTGGGTTATAGGCTAAAAAGCTATTTTGTAAAAGTAAAGCTAACCATGTTTGATTGCTAAAAGGGAAGGATTTTGATCGGGTATCAAGTTGTTTGAAAGGAGAAAGAGAAGAAGATCTGGCAGTCCTGAAAAGTCCTGAAAAGTTTTAGGCTACAAGCAGTCAAAGGTACTATTTTAGACCTCCATTTGAGTAACAAATCCCGCAAATACCGTAACGAGGCCATACATGTCATGTCCCATCTCCCCTATTCAGACTGTCCAGTGTCTGAGCCCAGTTAGCCAACACACCAACAGTTAATATGGTCTGTTGCTACCAGATGTGATAGTTGTTATCCCCCTAGACCAGTTACGAGGGCTAGTCTAGAGCAGTGGCTCTCCTGATCCCGGAGTTATTGCAGGTAATAGGTCATAAAAGCCTCCCCTCTCCAACAGTTGCATTTCATTTGCTGCATCGTGACACTTGTTATGCCCATCATCCACACTGCTTCCCTTGATCTGCTAGCTCATCCCCTCTGCAAGCACTGCTGTGTCGATTTGTTTCAATATGTAGATGGCTATTTGTGGACAGAATGTCTTGGACAGACCTTGGATAGTGTTGTGTGATAATTGTTGTAAAACATGCAGTAGTAGTCCATTGCTGTGAGGAGCTGCCCACGTCAGGCATTTCTGCTGAAATCCTGTATTTTGTATACAGTGTGAGGACTGAGGAGTGAGACATCAAATAGTTCCCTCTGTGTGTGATCTAAGGGGTATAAAACCCCAGGGTATAAGATTTGCTTGGCAGCCCAGGGTGATTATGTCACATCCACATAGCTGTGTCTGCAACGACTCCCAAATAAGACATGTTACAATGACGCCTCACATCAAATCCCTGCATGGTGCATTTAGCCACATCACCTAGGAGACCCGCTGAGAACTTAAGTCCTTATTAATCTGACCTTATAATTGGCTATGTAGACACACACAGACCAGTAAAACCATGGTAATATTGAGCTATACCACCACTAGCATCGACGTTAAAGTCCCTCAGCCTACAACACCAACACAAAGGCAAACCACTCTGTAAGCGTGGCTCTACACACCACTAAGAATATCCTCACCGCCCACATGGCGTGGCCTGTTACCAAGCCGGAGCCGCTCTATGAATAACTACAGTACATCTGGAGGGTAACACACAGACAGGCAACATGATCCTGGCCTGCCTTACTAACTAACACTCCAACCCATCTGAGAGAGGAACTTGTGAGTACGCATGGATCTGGCTCTATCGCTATTCCACTTCATTAAAATAATGTAGCTCAGTGAAGCCCGAGGATACCAGTCCTGTAGGCTTACAGATTTGTATTTGTATTTATTATGGATCCCTGGGGTCCAGCAAAAGTAAGGCAGTTCATTCAATTTTTAAAACATTACAATACATTCACAGATTTCACAACACACTGTGTGCCCTCAGGCCCCTACTCCACCACTACTACATATCTACAGTACAAAACCCCATGTGTACGGGTGTGTATAGTGCGTATGTTATCGTGTGTGTGTATGCATGTGTCTGCGCCTATGTTTGTGTTGCTTCACAGTTCCCGCTGTTCCATAAGGTGTTTATTTATCTGTTTTTTAAATCTAATTCTACTATGCATCAGTTACTTGATGTGGAATAGAGTTCCATGTAGTCATGGCTCTATGTAGTACTGTTGTCACGACTTCCGCCGAGGCTGCCTCCCCTCCTTGTTCGGGCAGGTTTCGGCATTCGGCATCACCGGCTTACTAGCTACTGCCGATCCATTTATCATCACTCCATTTGTCTTGTCTTCAATCACACACACCTGGTCCTTATTCCCTCATTAGTCATTGTATAAGTGTTCCCTCTGCTTCCTTGTCTGTGTGGGTGATTGTTTATTGTGGAGGTTAGTGAAGCTCGGTGGAGCTCGTGTATTTTGTTTAGACTGAAGTATTTCCCGTGTGCCTTGTATTTTCCAGTGCGCCTGTTTTGTGCCCTGTAGTGTGTTTGACGCATTTCTGCGTAAACCTGTATTTTGCGGATTAAAGCCTGTTATTCTGTGATTTACCCTCCTGCGCCTGACTCCTTCAACACCACCTCATCACAACTGTGCGCCTCCCATAGTCTGTTCAGGACTTGGGGACTGTGAAGAGACCTCTGGTGGCATGTCTTGTGGGGTATGCATGGGTGACCGAGCTGTGCGCCAGTAGCTCAAACAGACAGCTCGGTGCACCCAACATGTCAACGCCTCTCATAAACACAAGTAGTGATGAAGTCAATCTCTTCTCCACTTTGAGCCAGGAGAGCTCGACATGCATATTATTAATATTAGCTCTCTGTGTACATCCAAGGGCCAGCCATGCTGCCCCACAAGTCCTTTTTTGTGGCACCTGAGCACATGACTGAACAGTAGTCCAGGTGTGACAAAACTAGGGCCTGTAGGACCTGCCTTGTTGATAGTGTTGTTAAAAAGGCAGAGCAGCGCTTTATTATGGACATACTTCTCCCCATCTTAGCTACTGTTGTATCAATATGTTTTGACCATGACAGTTTACAATCCAGGGTTACTCCAAACAGTTTAGTCACCTCAACTTGCTCAATTTCCACATGATGTTTTACAATATTTAGTTGAGGTTTAGGGTTTAGTGAATGATTTGTCCCAAATACAATGCTTTTAGTTTTAGAAATATTTAGGACTAACTTATTCATTGCCACCTACTCTGAAACTAACTGCAACTATTTGTTAAGTGTTGCAGTCATTTCAGTCGCTGTGGTAGCTGACATGTATATTGTTGAGTCATCCGCATACATAGACACTCTGGCTTTACTCAAAGCCAGTGGCATGTCATTAGTAAAGATTGAAAAAAGTAATACGCCTAGACAGCTGCCCTGAGGAATTCCTGATTCTACCTGGATTATGTTGGAGAGCCTTCCATTAAAGAACACCCTCTGTGTTCTGTTAGACAGGTAACTCTGTATCCACAATATAGCAGGTGGAGTAAAGCCATAACACATAAGGTTTACCAGATCGATAATGTCAAAAGCCGCACTGAAGTCTAACAAAACAGCCCCCATAATATTTTTATCATCAATTTCTCTCAGCCAATCATCAGTCATTTGTGTAAGTGCTGTGCTTGCTGAACGTCCTTCTCTATAAGCATGCTGAAAGTTTGTTGTTAATTTGTTTACTGTAAAATAGCATTGTATCTGGTCAAACACAATTTTTTCCACTAGTTTACTAAGGGTTGGTAACAGGCTAATTGGTCGGCTATTTGAGCCAGTAAAGGGGGCTTTACTATTTTTAGGTAGCGGAATGACTTTTGCTTCCCTCCAAGCCTGGGGGCACACACATTCTAGTAGGCTTAAATTGAAAGATATCCTCTTTTAGGGTTTCCTCACTCACCTGAGATAGATTCATTTGAAACCAATGTAAGTCAGTGGAGGGAATCCACTCACCTACTAATCCATTTGTATTCTCCTCATGTCTCCACATGTCTCCACACTCCAATGAGACTTCAGCCCCCTTGGCGCTTCACCAACTCTACATTTTTTTACATTTTTAGTCATTTAGCAGACGCTCTTATCCAGAGCGACTTACAGTTAGTGAATACACATATATATATATATATATATATTTTTTTTTAATACTGTCCCCCCCCCGTTGGAATCAAACCCACAACCCTGGCGTTGCAAACGCCATGCTCTATCAACTGAGCTACATCCCTGCCGGCCATTCCCTCCCCTACCCTGGACGACGCTGGGCCAATTGTGCGCCGCCCATGAGTCTCCCGGTCACGGCCGGCTGCGACAGAGCCTGGATTCGAACCAGCATCTCTAGTGGCACAGTTAGCACTGCGATGCAGTGCCTTAGACCACTGCACCACTCAGGAGTGCAGTGGTCTAAGAGATGGACTCCGGGGGTCCAGATGTGCGAAACATCTGTGGGACTCACCCCTCCTCCACAAAATGAAAATATTCAAAGAGCAGTTACTGTATGCTCAGCTTTCACACCGACACAACGGCAGGTCAATGTTGCCATTAGAACATCTGCAAGGCATGAGCACTGTGTGCAATAAAACAATTTTTCCTGTTTCATTTGATACTTGTTTTCAGGGAAGACAAAGGTGTCAAGGTAATACTGCTGCTCTTATTGGAGGTGTTATTAGGGATGTGGAGCCAGAGATGGGATGCAAAACAATGGCTGTTAAAAGTTAAACATACAACTCCTAATTGACATTAATTACATCTGTGAAGTTGGGGAGGCATGTGTCTTGCCTTCATCAGTATTATATAACTAAATAAAGTATGAAACACCAGTATATTGCTATGCATTGAGTAGTCAGGAATATTGATGCTACTTGCCAAACATTTTACCTAGCTTAACTTCTCTTTGCCACACTTTGAATGTGAGCAGTGAGAACACTCATTACCATTGCCTGATTGGATGAGCTGAAAGTAATGAGAGGTGTTTTTGGAGCGGTCACATAAGGCTCTCATCTACCATTTTCTATTTCAACAATCACTCCTAACTGGGTAATGCCATATTTCTCTATTTGAAAGGTTTATCATATGTCTCCAATTACAGCAGACAGTAAAGCAAACGTACTGTATACTGAAATCACTGTGGCAAACTTTAACCAAAATTATACTGTACGTCCTCAAGCGTACGTATGAATAAATTCATAATGTGCCTATGTATGTGTCCCCAATAGTAATAAAGAGATAAATAAAAGCAAAAGAAATAGAACAAAGGCCAATATAAATAATATCGGAATTCTTTGTGAGAAAGATTTCTTGAGGCGTCCAACAACTAAAACATTTATGCTCATTCTAATTCATGTTCTAATGAAATGATGAAGGTCTTTTAGAGGGTGTCCAACTTTGGGAGAGAACTATTCTGAAAGTGCTATCGAAAGCAGTGTCCTCTAAAGAGCCAAGAGGAATCAATGAATTAATAGTGTGTATCTAATAAGCTATTAGTCTACTATAGTCTGTTTCTGTGACTGACAATGTAAAGACGTTGGGTGGTAAATCTGTTTCTGCGACTGACAATGTAAAGACGTTGGGTGGTACATCTGTTTCTGCGACTGACAATGTAAAGACAGTGATAAATCTGTTTCTGTACCTGAAAATGTAAAGACGTTTAGTGATAAATCAGTTTCTGTGACTGACAATGTAAAGACGTTGAGTGGTAAATATGTTTCTGTGACTGACAATGTAAAGACATTTAGTGATAAATCTGTTTCTGTGACTGACAATGTAAAGACATTTAGCGGTAAATCTGTTTCTATGACTGACAATGTAAAGACGTTTAGTGATAAATCTGTTTCTGTGACTGACAATGTAAAGACGTTTAGTGATAAATCTGTTTCTGTGACTGACAATGTAAAGACTTTTAGTGGTAAATCTGTTTCTGTGACTGACAATGTAAAGACTTTTAGTGGTAAATCTGTTTCTGTGACTGACAATGTTAAGACGTTTAGCGGTAAATCTATCTCTAATATATACGTGTCACCTTGAGATTTTCTCAAATCGAATTAATGACGGACGACCACAGAAATGATGGTTCAAACTATAAATAGCAGGGTGTCTAAAACAGTCACCAGTTCCAGAATGAGTCAGCCTTTCAAGTACACTGAGTTCACTTTCTGCTCTACTTTGATGACTGGATTTACTAATGTGGCCATCACTCTGGATGCGTCATAAATAAATGTGAAGACCACACAAGCAGCTAGCGATGCTGCTGAACACACCAGGTCTGTGCTGTCCTGCCTTGGCCACAGACTATTTCAGCCCCTTAACAAGTGCTTGTGACTAACAAAGGTCACCCTCACTAGAGAAAGTCATCAAGCCTTTAACATTTTATTTGGATCCCCATTAGCTGTTACAAAAGCAGCAGCTACTCTTCCTGGGTCCAAGCCTTTCAACGCCACAGTATTAAGCGATGAGTGCTTCACTGCTTTCTATACTTGAGTAAGAGTCTAAAACATGATTTTGAGCTGTTTGCAAAACTGGGCAGGGCTCCAATACCCTCACATAATTACCCTGTTGATAATAGAGGGCAGAGCTGAATATAATATATTTTCCAATATCTGCGTGCAGTTTTAATAAAAACGCTGTGTGGTGTAAATAAATATTTCCAATTAACTCAGCTGGCTCATTAAGATATGGTGATGATGAAAACAGATACTGCAATGCAGGTGCATCTTCTCCGTCTCCACTGGGATGTCTAAGGCCCTAATAGATCAACTTTTCATAGCAGATTTATTCAAGACTGCCCAGTAGGGAAAGAAAGTAGGAAAAGGTATGCACTCACTACTGTAAGTCGCTCTGGATAAAAGCGCCTGCTAAATGACTAAAATGTTAAAAGTAAGACTAGTCTGAACTATTCTTCAATCCCACATGTAATGTTTTCCAGAGCAGTGCCCTAACACAGTCACTACCAGAATGTCTGCCTTACACATGCCAGAATAAATTACCCCGGAGAGGCCATGCCATCTGCCACTTCCCAATTTGACCTGCGTATCCTTTGTGCCATTGGCAACCACACAGAAATTACCACACAAAAACCTCTACTGTGCTCATACTCTGGATGAGTAGAGGAACAGGCCAGCAGGGGCTTGCCAGACATGAGGCCAGCTCCTCAACAGGAGAGCTTTTTAAGTGGACGCACCTCACTTTATCAATCCCCCCCATAAATCGAGTGAATTAACACTAAATGCCCCTGCCGTGACATTCCTGACTATAGAGGGAAAATAAATCACTCCTTAGGCTAATGAGCCCTGATGGTGACCATCTAAGGCAGAAGCAGATGACACTGCACTCTGTTTTTGTCTCCCTTCCTCTGACTGATTACCTGGCAAATGTCCATCCCAAACAAATTACCTTTCCTTTCAATGTGGTTCTAAGGAGAGCTTACGCAGAGCTGTGCCATTCCAAACAGCTCTCCGTTGATGACAATGCTGAGCTGGCTGTTCACCTCACCTGTAATCCCTCCTCTCTGTTATCACCCAAAGCAAGGTACAAGAGGAAGGTTGCTGCGCAACAGCAAACAAACCCAGTGACCTCTGCAAGCAAAGCAAAGCCTGTCTGCAGTATGGTGAGACAACACGCTTAGGGCCCTGAGTAGGTTATCGTTTTTTGCCCTTTCTCCCCTGTGAATAGACCAAAACAAGGGATAAGTGATAACTTGCAAGGACATGTGTGGTTGTTCTATGTTATGGAAATAAACCATGCATGGAGAGCATCAAAAAAAGTATTGACTTCCAGATTTCAAGCTTCTGCTCTCCCTCGATGTTTGGCCTCTTAGTAAATCCATTGTAATTTCAGACAGCACAGAAACCTGTTTGAGCATCTGTGTCTGGGTTTTCCTACACGGCTCAATTAGCAAATAAATAAGTATTCCACTCACAAAGGCCTCAAATGCCTCTCCACCAGCAAATATCTGGCAGAAAGAGCACTCTCACATTTCACTGTGATTACTGTCCAGCCTCAGCCTGACTGATATTATTATGGCTTCATGGCACACAGTTGAGAACTCTCTCAGTATCTCTATCAATACCAATAGTCTTGGCATGCCTGGAGCCGGTTAGTGTTTGAATGAGAGTCAATCTTTGAAGAAGAACTTTGGTGCCATGGGAGGTTCCTACACAGGCTGTTTCTACACAGGACTGTGGCGTTTGAGTCATTTCCTGAGACAATAGCAGGAAGTGCAGTCATGACCTCAAAGCACACTGTGAGCTTTGTGTGTGTGTGTGTGTGTGTGTTTGACAAATTCCTAACACATCCTGCTTTCAACAAAAAAACAGCCTTCTTTTCAATATCAATTACAGCGTTTCCTCGCTAGTGGCAGCAGCGACAAAGGACTCTGTGCAAAGACGATGACAGCTCCTGTAAAGCTATCATTATGATCCCCTACATGATCACTGCTGCGGGGCAGTGACTGCTTAACGTTAATGTGCAGAACATGTGAATACAGCAGTCACCTGAATGTTCTCTCTGAAATGATAAGGGCTCTGACTCACTAGTCTACCTATATGCAAACCCAAATGTCCATATCTAATGGAAAGGGTTGAGTAGCTTATACTGGCATTTATATTTCAGTTTGACTGGGGAGAAAAAAACTCTTCCCCACTGTGTCATATAAGGAATGACTTGTTTATCAATAGAATCTCAATGCCAGAAATGTTCCTTCCCCTAATTACTGAATTCCTTGAACTGAGGATGGTGGGAGGAAACTGAGTTGAGCTTCTTGTTTATCATTTTGCCCTGTATCATGTTTTTGACTTTGCATACACATTCAAGCTCATATACAGTATGTGAAGACGTTTGACTAATGTAGAGCCCCTATCAGTTGCTTCAGTCACGCAATAATGAGTCCAATTGCCACTGAGCATTGGAATTAACTGTAAATCATTCAAATGAGCCAATGTTTATCAAGTGTGAATAAAACTGTTATATTATCCGCTATTCCTTGGGCATAAAGACAGGTCACTTTTGCTGATGATCCTCGGTTTAAATCCATTCCATACTTCACGACAACAGCCAGGATAGATTACTCATGCGCAACGCTGTGGACAATACAATGTAAAGAGGTCACCATTTGTAATTTTTCCATTTAGACAGATCCTCTTGCCTTCTACATTCCTGTGAGTTGTTTATTCCAAGGCGTTTACAGCTTAGCCTACTGTCACTGACTGTTGTGGCAATCATTCAAAGTGAGCCCATGCCCATTACTTTTCCCAGATGTATCCTCTTTCTCTATTTTTAACACCACTCGTTTCGTTTGTGTTATGCAGCCACACCAATGCCATTTCACTGCCGGATTCGTTTTAAGCACTCTATAGGCTACATATTTCCAGACTGAAACGTAGGCTTCACTTTTTATCCATATTCCCCATTGTCCCCGTTTTGAATATCAAAATGAAACAATAGCCAGGATCTATCGGAAATAAATAAGTAGGCTACATAGAACCAATGGAAATATCGGTGGTGGTTGCATGACGACATCTGAATGATGAGCTCATAAAATAAGCTTTTATCACATGACCTGCAATCATGCTGTGACACATCTGTATCCATCTGTTATCATTGGACAGGCAGGGTACTTTAGGAAAGCAATATCACCTGAAGTCCGCGTGCAAGTAGGCCTATTGCTACTCCAAAATATGACGTAGGCTATAGGTAGACTACATTGTGGACTTATCCTTCCCTTTAGAATAATGAATTCATTTTTCACTGCCAACAACAGGTATGCTATGGGGTGAAGACCTGTACCCCTTTATTGTTCACTGTCCAAATTACCAATAGATTCAAGAAAAATATAAACCAATCAAAAAAGCTGTTATCTATTCTTAAGCCTACCCATCCAAAAGTTGTCTGATGTCCAGAGAAGTAAGGATTTACGCGTGATTGGTTTCCTGCGCCCAATAAATTATTTATCCCAATCACGAAGTGAAGAATACAGCGAGATAATATTCTACTGGATGTTACATAACAGTGATAAATGCACTGTATTCATAAGCAGTGGGATGTAATACTGTGCGTTAATAACACCTTTGTTATAAGCCGTTTTATCCCATTTTGCAGAGTACGCACCAAACGGTCATTTTATTCCCAGCGAATAACGGTATCCCGCAAGAGAGAAATATAAACTGACGAATGTCAAATTTAAATAATAGCTTATACTAGTTTCCCCTCAAATGCCGTCCGCCAATGCATCGCCCGCTCAAGTTACAGAACCATAAATAATTCAACAAGAAAGCGAATCCGACGGTTGTGCATCTTACCTCGATCCAGAGTGAGCGGTTGGACCTCTGTCGCCATGACTGTTGTTATTGGGAGATAGAACGACTATGGTAGCTGCAGCATCAGAAGCAACTCAAGCCAAACGGGCGAGTGAGAGCACAGAGCCCGTCGGTGGGAGTGGCTGGAAGCAAGAGGGGATTACCTCCCGCGCCGCCGCTCCATAGGACTGATCCAACGGTCCTGTCAAACCGAACAACCGCGGGATTAATATCTTTATGCAAATAATTGAGTGTGGATGGTACTGGACTGACCTATAGCCCAACTGTGTTCGATATTGAATAGCTGATATGAACATTTTGATATTGAATTCTTCACTGCCAATTTCATAGCCAACCTGTGCTCATGGCAGGTGATTTTTGTTTTCCTGCAGCCCCAGGCTGATATAGTAGTCTACAGCAACCACAAAGTGATAGGCAGGTTTCAATGTTGGCTTGGAACCGCAGCAGATCAAGGGTTTATAGATTAATCCCCATGTTTATAGTCCTGTAAAAAGGAGACTCATGCATAGATGGGAACTGGGCTGGGCTCTCTCTGTATCTATGTTTCCTTTACTAATGCCTGTTGCAGCTATAGCTTAATGCTGTGGCAAATCTACTGCATGACCTGTAGCAGTGTGGCCAAAAACCAAGGAAAATTGAATATCGCCCTCTCAATGCCCATGGGTACATCCTTTAGAATGGAGGGACCAGGATTGAAACAAGATCACACTGTAGGCTACAGAATTTCATAGGCCTGTACATTTTCAGTTGTAAATGCTATTATAGATTTCAAGCAAATAAGGGGACATTTATTGTATTTAACTGGCTGACTTTTCAGTGCACAATTTGTTATAAACTAGACAACAGTGTTTAAGTTTCAAATGATTCCATTTCTTTTTTAATATGTCTTGGCTCCTCTCAGAAGTCTACTTAAACTTTGGAAAATCAATGACCTCACTTTCAGGTAGATTTCCATTCTAATGTGGGAAAGTGTAACAACGGAAGAGCATATGACTCTGCAGCCTACTGTGTAACGCTGTGCCATTTTTCCCAGATTGCATTTCAGCAAACCCATTCCATACTGTATCTTTCATCTTAAAGTGCTTTTAGACCTGCACTTCTAAATCAACTCCACACAGACCATATGTGCTGGCGAATCACAACCGCACAGCAGCTCCACCCAGCTCCATGCAGATGCAAATTGTATATGGGTGGTAAGTGGTGGGATGGAGGGAGGGCTTAAGGCCAGTGAGAAAGAGGACACAAGGAGATTATGTGCTCACATTAATATGGGCTGCTGTGCTAGTGTTTGGAGAAAGAATCTGCTTTTAAAAAGAGGAGGGGATTAGACTGCAGTGCTCTTAAGGCCCTGCGACTGAGAGTGAATTGATTTCTGAATGGATGACACGTTCTACTTCAGGAGAGAGAAGAGAAGAGAAGAGAAGAGAAGAGAAGAGAAGAGAAGAGAAGAGAAGAGAAGAGAAGAGAAGAGAAGAGAAGAGAAGAGAAGAGAAGAGAAGAGAAGAGAAGAGAAGAGAAGAGAAGAGAAGAGAAGAGAAGAGAAAGAGAGAGAGAGAGAGAGAGAGAGAAAGAGAGAAAAAGAGAGAGAGATAGAAAGAGAAAGAGAAAGAGAAAGAGAAAGAGAAAGTGAAAGAGAAAGAGAAAGAGAAAGAGAAAGAGAGATAGAGCACTTAAGGAAGTCAGGAACAAACAAATACCATTGCTTATGTGCAGAATGCACTATCCAAGAGGTAAAAGGCAGCTCAGGGTTGCCGAGATGATCTGATCAAGCCCCATTTTCAAGGAATGATAAATTGCATAGTACATAGTTACTTTACCCCTACCTACATGCACATATTACCTCAACTAACCTGTACCCTCGCACATTGACTCTGTACTGAGTCACTCTGTATATTGCCTCGTTATTATTATTTTATTGTGTTACTTTTTAAAACTTTAGTTTCAGTAAATATTTTCTCAACTCTTATTTTTATTAAAACTGCATTGTTGGTTAAGGGCTTGTAAGTAAGCATTTCACGGTAAGGTCTACACCTGTTGTATTCGGCGCAAGTGATAAATACAATTTGATTTGATTTGACATTCTGCTTTGCCATCGCAGTGTTCCAGACTGTTCAAATCCATCCAACAGGCAGCTGTTGACAGTTGATCAAAGAGAGCAGTGAGGAAATCAGTGTAAACATGTGGGTGTTATGCTGGCACTGCATGGCAGATCTTCTGGAAAATATATCCTATTCCTTATGGAGAGGGAGGGCAATGCCCTCTACATATACTGTATAGTGGTACTATGACAGACACGAGGCATTTACCTTATGCATTCAATAACTTTCATTCAACCACCCTGGTCTCGGCAGAAAAGGCAGGTAACATGTCCAGATGTCAAATAAGAATAAATCAAACATGTGACCTAGTACTAGCGGTTAAGATCGTTGGGCCAGTAACCAAAAGGTAATTGGTTCGAAACCCCGAGCCGACTAGGTGAAAAATCTGTAGCTTCAGAGTGTTTAATAGTCACATGTACAGGGTTGCAGGTGTGATTGCAGGGTACAGGGAAAATCTTAGGCTTCGAGCTCCAACATGAAGGACTTGCAAGACTTGAGCAAGGCACATAACCCTAATTGCTCCTGTAAGTCGCTCTGGAAAAGCGCGTCTGCTAAATGACTAAAACATTTTTTAAAATAATGTAGCCTACTAGTTTGCATTTCTGATCTCTGAGAAGCCAAAATTTGTCAAGATAAAGTGGCAACCATCCAACACAGTCACAATAAGTCAGTCGTGCTTGGAACTGTAAGGAGATGGCTAAGAAGTAGCTACTTCAAAATTACTTCTGACAAATCACTTAGATTAATGAAACTAAACATCTACTGTATGCACGCATGACTGTAAGTCGCTTTGGATAAAAGCGTCTGCTAAATGGCATATTTTACTGCTGTGCTACATTAAACCCAGTCACACAGTAGGGTATAAAATTCCAATCATCGTAATTACACCAAATATCGTCTCATAAATCCACTTTTATGCTGGCATATTGTAACATTGGGTATGAAATCAATCACAGTACGATAAAAGAAGAATGCTAAAGGCTTCAAAATACCCTTAATAAGTAGTCCGTAAGTGGACAGTGCGTTTCGGTCCCATTCAAATTCACACTGACTCCTCATATCATATCTAACAGAGAGGGAGAGAGGTGAATGGAAGACCCCTTATGATTAAACCTAGTGCAGCCCCTGTTTACAGGAGATCATTGAGTGTACACTGCACGTCCGTGCCAGGTGCCAGACACAGAATGAAAACTACACATATCCTGCCAGCAGCATCTGCGCTACTATAGGAAGAATTATTGCTCTATCGCTGGGTACTGTGATTTACAGAGGCATTCAGGTTGGACAAATTAAACCATTGGGAGAATTGACAGCCTTTGACGATCCAAGGTTTTGAATGTAGTCAGACTCCTGTTCTGTACATGAAAACACAATCTCCCTTTTGATGACATGGTAGTAATTCATTAATGAGCAGCAAGCAGAGCACAATCAAGGTACAGATCACATTGACTGATCAGAAACCAGTACAAATCCATTATCATGTTGAGCCATGCAGACAAACCAGCTACGGAGAGTTTACTGTGCTAAGCCCAGGCACCACAGGCTGAAATGCCATTTTTGCATCTACCTATCAGTTTTGAGATTTGTTGGTATATTGGTCCATTAATATTAGTATTTTCAAAAAGTAAACATTACACACAACAACAAAAAAACAATTTAAAATGTATATTTTCTTTAGTTTATCATACTACTGTCAACAACATTTTAATGATTTTTAACCACTTTAAAATGGACATACACTACCAGTCAAAGGTTTGGACACACCTACTCATTCAAGGGTTTTTCTATACTTTTTGTTAAAAAAAATTACATTGTAGAATAATAGTGAAGACATCAAAACTATGAAATAACACATATGGAATCATGTAGTAAACAAAAAAGTGTTAAACAAATCAAAGTATATTTTATATTTGAGAATCTTCAAATAGCCACCCTTTGCCTTGATGACAGCTTTGCACACTCTTGGCGTTCTCTCAACCAGCTTCACCTGGAATGCTTTTCCAACAGTCTTGAAGGAGTTCCCACATATGCTGAACACTTGTTTGCTGCTTTTCCTTCACTCTGCGGTCTGACTCATCCCAAACCATCTCAATTGGGTTGAGGTCGGGGGATTGTGGAGGCCAGGAATCTGATGCAGCACTCAATCACTCTCCTTCTTGGTAAAATAGCCCTTACACAGCCTGGAGGTGTGTTGCGTAATTGTCCTGTTGAAAAACAAATGATAGTCCCACTAAGCCCAAACCAGATGTGATGGCGTTTTGCTGTAGAATGCTGTGGTAGCCATGCTGGTTAAGTGTGCCTTGAATTCTAAATAAATCACAGACAGTGTCACCAGCAAAGCACCCCCACACCAAAACACCTCCTCCTCCATGCTTTATGGTGGGAAATACACATGCAGAGATCATCTGTTCACCCACACCGCGTCTCACAAAGACACGGCGGTTGGAACCAAAAATCTCAAATTTGGACTCCAGACCAAAGGACAAATGTCCACCGGTCTAATGTCCATTGCTCGTGTTTCTTGGCCCAAGCAGGTCTCTTCTTCTTATTGGTGTCCTTTAGTAGTGGTTTCTTTGCAGCAATTCGACCATGAAGGCCTGATTCACACAGTCCCCTCGGAACAGTTCATGTTGAGATGTGTCTGTTACTTGAACTCTGTGAAGCATTTATTTGAGCTGCAATTTCTGAGGCTGGTAACTCTAATGAACTTATCCTCTGCAGCAGAGTTAACTATGGGTCTTCCATTCCTGTCGCGGAATGTCATGAGAGTCAGTTTCATCATAGCGCTTGATGGTTTTTGCGACTGCACTTGAAGAAACTTTCAAAGTTTTGACTGACCTTCATGTCTTAAAGTAATGATGGACTGTCGTTTCTCTTTGCTTATTTGTGCTGTTCTTACCATAATATGGACTTGGTATTTTACCAAATAGGGCTATCTTCTGTATACCCCTCCTACATTGTCACAACACAACTGATTGGCTCAAACGCATTAAGGAGGAAAGAAATTCCACAAATTAACTTTTAAGAAGGCACACCTGTTAATTGAAATGCATTCCAGGTGACTACCTCATGAAGCTGGTTGAGAGAATGCCAAGAGTGTGCAAAGATGTCATCAAGGCAAAGGGTGGCTATTTGAAGAATCTCAAATCTCAAATATACAGTGAGGGAAAAAAGTACTTGATCCCCTGCTGATTTTGTACGTTTGCCCACTGACAAAGAAATGATCAGTCTATAATGTTAATGGTAGGTTTATTTGAACAGTGAGAGACAGAATAACAACAAAAAAATCCAGAAAAATGCATGTCAAAAACGTTATGAATTGATTTGCATTTTAATGAGGGAAATAAGTATTTGACCCCTCTGCAAAACATGACTTAGTACTTGGTGGCAAAACCCTTGTTGGCAATCACAGAGGTCAGACATTTCTTGTAGTTGGCCACCAGGTTTGCACACATCTCAGGAGGGATTTTGTTCCACTCCTCTTTGCAGATCTTCTCCAAGTCTTTAAGGTTTCGAGGCTGACGTTTGGCAACTCAAACCTTCAGCTCCCTCCACAGATTTTCTATGGGATTAAGGTCTGGAGACTGGCTAGGCCACTCCAGGACCTTAATGTGCTTCTTCTTGAGCCACTCCTTTGTTGCCTTGGCCGTGTGTTTTGGGTCATTGTCATGCTGGAATACCCATCCATGACCCATTTTCAATGCCCTGGCTTAGGGAAGGAGGTTCTCACCCAAGATTTGACGGTACATGGCCCCGTCCATCGTACCTTTGATGCGGTGAAGTTGTCCTTTCCCCTTAGCAGAAAAACATACCCATAGCATAATGTTTCAACCCCCATGTTTGACGGTGGGGATGGTGTTCTTGGGGTCATAGGCAGCATTCCTCCTCCTCCAAACACGGCGAGTTGAGTTGATGCCAAAGAGCTCCATTTTGGTCTCATCTGACCACAACACTTTCACCCAGTTCTCCTCTGAATCATTCAGATGTTCATTGGCAAACTTCAGACGGGCATGTATATGTGCTTTCTTGAGCAGGGGGACCTTGCGGGCGCTGCAGGATTTCAGTCCTTCACGGCGTAGTGTGTTACCAATTGTTTTCTTGGTGACTATGGTCCCAGCTGCCTTGAGATCATTGACAAGATTCTCCCGTGTAGTTCTGGGCTGATTCCTCACCGTTCTCATGATCATTGCAACTCCACGAGGTGAGATCTTGTATGGAGCCCCAGGCCGAGGGAGATTGACAGTTATTTTGTGTTTCTTCCATTTGCGAATAATCGCACCAACTGTTGTCACCTTCTCACCAAGCTTCTTGGCGATGGTCTTGTAGCCCATTCCAGCCTTGTGTAGGTCTACAATCTTGTCCCTGACATCCTTGGAGAGCTCTTTGGTCTTGGCCATGGTGGAGAGTTTGGAATCTGATTGATTGATTGCTTCTGTGGACAGGTGTCTTTTATACAGGTAACAAGCTGAGATTAGGAGCACTCCCTTTAAGAGTGTGCTCCTAATCTCAGCTCGTTACCTGTATAAAAGACACCTGGGAGCCAGAAATCTTTCTGATTGAGAGGGGGTCAAATACTTATTTCCCTCATTAAAATGCAAATCAATTTATAACATTTTTGACATGCGTTTTTCTGGATGTTGTTGTTGTTATTCTGTCTCTCACTGTTTAAATAAACCTACCATTAAAATGATAGACTGATAATTTCTTTGTCAGTGGGCAAACGTACAAAATCAGCAGGGGATCAAATACTTTTTTCCCTCACTGTATTTTGAATTGTTTAACACTTTTTTGGTTACTACATGATTCCATGTGTTATTTCATAGTTTTGATGTCTTCACTATTATTCTACAATGTAGAAAATAGTAAAAAATTAAGAAAAACCCTGGAATGAGTAGGTGTGTCCAAACCTTTGACTGGTACTGTACATCAATAACTGCAAAGCTCAGCTCACTACATTAAATTACACAATTTAAAGCCCATTTCATAGAAAATGTTACAAACTGGACTATATTTAGTAACTTACTTTGAATAGATGGTAATTGGGTCTAAATAGGGGTTTGGCAGTCTAAAGTCAGTTTACTTGTCTTTAACTGCCATTTCCCAAAAGTCAGGCTCTTCCCACACACCAACAAAAAAAAATCTCAGCTTCAGAAGCATCTGCATTCACCAAATTTTGTGTGGTTATCCTTAGATATATTCTCCAGACTTTCCCAGAGGGAATTGTTGATATGTTGTAAATATTTTATTCTAAATAACATTTTCTTTGGAAAAATGCAGATAGAGTGTTTTAGTATATCTTTAGTATTTTACAGATTTTAAAGATTTTAAAGTATATATCCAATATTTTCCTGAGGACAAGTCCGACCCTGGAATGTTTTAACAAAAATAAACAAAAATATTTAGGCTGACTTCCTCCAGTGTCCAGAAAAATGTATTTGCACGATATGCAAATATGTGAATATTTAATTAGATATAGCCTCATTTGTATATTGTAATAAAACATTTCAGAAAAATTGTAATACAAAAAGTATTATATTTGTGTCTACATTCAACTGGTAGAAGTTGATCGTGATATGATTAAGGGGGGGAAATTACCATATAAGGGTGTGGTGGCTGGACTTAAGCCCAGGAGTTTATAGGGCATCAGCAAAATACCTTGATCGATAATTTAAGGCCTGGTATATCAGACTGCAGAACTTTAGGGGTTTCAAAACTCACCGATTGATCTTTGGGTTGACACTAAAATAAAAACATTCATCTTAAGAGGAAAGAGGGGTTGTTTAAGCATAGGTTGCACTCCTGCTTTATTATAGAACAGTACTGCATGTGTTTGCTGAGCAAACAGTCTTGGGTAAATCCATTTGATTTCAATCACTTTTTGACAGCATCCCTTTTGATAAAAAAAAAGAAAACTTTCCCTACATGTTTTCCCATCGGAGAAGTGGTCAGAAAGCGACTTTTTGGACCTGAATGCCAAAACAATTGATATCAAAGGAATGCTGATATCATTTAAAAGCATACAAGCATCGTTGTCAAACTATTTTATTATTTATTGAAAAACATTTTTTTTTTTTTTAATTGTCATTTTTAAACCTTTATTGTAAATGATCTAAAAATGCATAAACTCAGATTTTTTCCTATAAATTTTTTAAAATATGGAATATAAGACTAATAGAAAAAATATTTCATGTGACCAATGCTCCATGAATTTGCAATGCCTTCACCCTGTTCATGTACTTATGTCTATATAATTTAGTATTAGAACAGAACACAATATAATAAAATAATGTATTTATTGGCTTCATAACATTAGTTTAACTAAAATAATTTATTGTGGGGGTTCAAGGTATTTTATAAACTGCATATTATGAAGACAATGTAGGCCAGCATCTTTAAGGTATCTATTAGGAAACTTTTGACAAAGCACTAACTTTTTGTCACCAAGGAATACAAATCTGGGTAACAGATATGTTCTTATTAGGCCTATACTTTGTAAATATTCCTGCATAACAGCCAGGGCCGGATTACCGAACGGGTATGCAGGGCCAAACTCAGGGCACGCGCCCCGACCCATGGCAAAACGTTTAGAATTGCAGGAAATTAGCTTTGAAACTGCAACATTTTCTCTGAGCCTCGTGACAAAATGTGTTGAATAGAATTATAAAACTGCACATTTATCTTTCTGCACCATGGCAAAATGTGTTGAAATACAGGAAGTTAGCTGAGAATATGTTGTTGTTGCTGCTTAAATGTACCAAATAAATTAATAGTAGGCTAAGAATTGATGGAAAAACGTATAAAACTGATTAGTTCTCTGGGCATAGTAGCAACTTGCAGGAGTTGTCTCAAATCTCACCCATTCAATAGACTCAAAAACACATTCTGGTCTAGATTATTATCTAGTTCTTAAATCGACTAAATCAACAAGAAGTGCATGCATGTTCTCTTGTGCAAGCACTCACTACTAATCTGAAGGGAATCTTGCCAAGATTGATTTATCTTGAGAAAAGCACCCCCCGACTCAACTTTCCACATCCAGTTCATAGTTCGTGTTCCTTGAGACTATTGCATTTCCCTCGAAATGGCTGGCCCCTGTTGGCACTGTAGCCACTATAGAGTCTGAAGAACAGAAACACCTGGAGAAATCTGCGGATGAGATCAAGGGTTCCCTCTTTCGTCTTTGACAGCACACCTCTAAACTAGATTTAAAGTGCGAAATACATTCAGTAGACTAGTTTACCAACACTTCAGAGATGAGTCTTTTTCGGCCAACAATATTAAGTATGACTTTTTAAAATGTAATTATCGCAAAAGTCAGACCAGACAATGGTATTGCTTGTAAACGTTACTGCAATTTCCTTGCCATTCCAAATACCCGGAGCAAGAGAAGGATAACTTTGGGACCGTTCAATTTCTATAATTCCTGGACAGCGACAGCACAGCGTGAGTGGAGAGTTCTCTCATCTTTGTCAACAACTAACAAGCAACAATGTAACAGTTATTTAGCGCAACAATGTAACAGAACATTCTCAACAAACAACAACACATACGACAAAGCTTTCAGAACAGCGAGGGATGACCCTGAAAAGTTTTGGAGTGAAGCAGCACAGAATGTCACCTGGTTTGTGCCATGGTGTCGAACACTTGACAATGGGGATGCCATATTTCCAAAGTGGTAACTACTTACTTGATTCGTTTAAGTGCATCAATACCAATGTGATGAACGCCAAATACGGGTTTGTTGCATAATGGTAAATACTAGTCATATTACAACCACTGGTAAAGTAACTGCATTCACTGGCAGTGCAAGTAGGCTACTATTAATTACACGGGCATTGTGCTGCATGTCATTTTCTACGGCAATTCATTTCAGTGCAACGTCGAATTCACTGTCAGTTTCTAAACCTACAGTGGGGAAAAAAAGTATTTAGTCAAATCAAATCAAATCAAATTTTATTGGTCACATGCGCCCGAATACAACAGGTGCAGACATTACAGTGAAATGCTTACTTACAGCCCTTAACCAACAGTGCATTTATTTTTAACAAAAAAAGTAAAAAATAAAACAACAACTAAAAAAGTGTTGAGAAAAAAAGAGCAGAAGTAAAATAAAATAACAGTAGGGAGGCTATATATACAGGGGGGTACCGGTGCAGAGTCAATGTGCGGGGGCACCGGCTAGTTGAGATAGTTGAAGTAATATGTACATGTGGGTAGAGTTAAAGTGACTATGCATAAATAATTAACAGAGTAGCAGCAGCGTAAAAAGGATGGGGTGGGGGGGCAGTGCAAATAGTCCGGGTAGCCATGATTAGCTGTTCAGGAGTCTTATGGCTTGGGGGTAGAAGCTGTTGAGAAGTCTTTTGGACCTAGACTTGGCACTCCGGTACCGCTTGCCGTGCGGTAGCAGGGAGAACAGTCTATGACTAGGGTGGCTGGAGTCTTTGACAATTTTGAGGGCCTTCCTCTGACACCGCCTGGTATAGAGGTCCTGGATGGCAGGAAGCTTGGCCCCAGTGATGTACTGGGCCGTACGCACTACCCTCTGTAGTGCCTTGCGGTCGGAGGCCAAGCAGTTGCCATACCAGGCGGTGATGCAACCAGTCAGGATGCTCTCGATGGTGCAGCTGTAGAATTTTTTGAGGATCTGAGGACCCATGCAAAATCTTTTCAGTCTCCTGAGGGGGAATAGGCTTTGTCGTGCCCTCTTCACGACTGTCTTGGTGTGTTTGGACCATGATAGTTCGTTGGTGATGTGGACACCAAGGAACTTGAAGCTCTCAACCTGTTCCACTACAGCCCGTCGATGAGAATGGGGGCGTAGTCAGCCACCAATTGTGCAAGTTCTCCCACTTAACCCTCCCGTTGTCCTAGGGTCAAAATGACCCGCCACTGTGTTGAACCAACTTTATTTAATTTTTATATTTTTGGGATAATTTGTGAGAAGGAGGCAGTGAGACTTTAAAGAAAGTATCACTGCCTCCTTCTCACAAATGATCCAAAAAATATAAAAATTAAATAAAGTTGGTTCAACACAGTGGCGGGTCATTTTGACCCTAGGACAACGGGAGGGTTAAAAAGATGAGAGAGGCCTGTAATTTTCATCATAGGTACACGTCAACTATGACAGACAAAATTAGAATGTTTTTCTCCAGAAAATCACATTGTAGGATTTTTAATGAATTTATTTGCAAATTATGGTGGAAAATAAGTATTTGGTCAATAACAAAAGTTTCTCAATACTTTGTTATATACCCTTTGTTGGCAATGACACAGGTCAAACGTTTTCTGTAAGTCTTCACAAGGTTTTCACACACTGTTGCTGGTATTTTGGCCCATTCCTCCATGCAGATCTCCTCTAGAGCAGTGATGTTTTGGGGCTATCGCTGGGCAACACGGACTTTCAACTCCCTCCAAAGATTTTCTATGGGGTTGAGATCTGGAGACTGGCTAGGCCACTCCAGGACCTTGAAATGCTTCTTACGAAGCCACTCCTTCGTTGCCCGGGCGGTGTGTTTGGGATCATTGTCATGCTGAAAGACCCAGGCACGTTTCATCTTCAATGCCCTTGCTGATGGAAGGAGGTTTTCACTCAAAATCTCACGATACATGGCCCCATTCATTCTTTCCTTTACACGGATCAGTCGTCCTGGTCCCTTTGCAGAAAAACAGCCCCAAAGCATGATGTTTCCACCCCCATGCTTCACAGTAGGTATGGTGTTCTTTGGATGCAACTCAGCATTCTTTGTCCTCCAAACACGACGAGTTGAGTTTTTACCAGAAATCTTGCTTGTTTGTAGGTGACCAAATACTTATTTTCCACCATAATTTGCTAATAAATTCATAAAAAATCCTACAATGTGATTTTCTCAATTTGTCTGTCATAGTTGACGTGTACCTATGATGAAAATTACAGGCCTCTCTCATCTTTTTAAGTGGGAGAACTTGCACAATTGGTGGCTGACTAAATACTTTTTTCCCCCACTGTATATGCGCAACAATGCGAGACTTCCGGGAACGCTTGCAAAACTAACCAGGCCGGGGTTTGAGATGTAAATGAGATAACTGAAAAAATCTTCCTTAGTTGTTCATTTTCTCGAAATCTTAAGGCACAAAGTAGATTCGAGCCAATGTTATTACTCCAACCTTGTGAAAGTGACAAACTGAAACGTTTTCATTTTCGTCAAAAATATATTGAAGGAGTGGCGTTGTGCACTACCACCACCTTGGAGCTATACAATTTATCCTACTACTTGAAAGCATTAGATGTTTGGACGATAGGTTTAGGGACACTGTACATACAGTTAGTCTATGACTATCCAATAGTGAAATATCATGCACTTGTTCTTAATCATTAGATATTTCAGAATTAATTGTGTGCACCAAGGTCATATTATTAAACCATGTATAGCTGTCCAAAGTATTTGATGGCTGACCTCACAGGATGAACCTTTAATTATGCATGGTAAATATCCCCTATGCTCTCTAGATTGACCTCAGTGTTGTAATAGTGTTCAAATCAAGGCGTGGCTAGTGAGCGACTGTGCATGATGTCTCATCTTTCTGTGTGGGTGCATATTTAAAACAACAGGAACCCAGACACCATCTGCTTGTCTCAGCACCTTAGTACCTCAACAGAGCTCATAATGAGTTGAGACTCCCATTTCATCAAAAGATCTGGGGTTGTAGACAGATCCTGTACGTTGCAGGAAAAAATGACATTTTTGTCTGTTCAGCCCTTATCTTATCAAACACGTTCTCTAAATGTAGACCTGGCTACTGTGCTTACTGTTAGCTTTGTTATTTCATAACATTGATACATCTACAGTGAACGTATTACAGTAGTTATTTAATGGCTCTTAATGACAATATGCTGTCTCTAATGTTGGGTTTTCTCTGTGTAAGGTTTGGTGGGGGGAAGTTGAATGTTTACCATAATGCAGTGGATCGCCATGTCGAGAGTGGACGAGGAGATCAACCGGCCATCATTTATGACAGCCCAGTGACTGGAACTAAACAGATAATCAATTTTAGAGAACTACAGGAACAGGTAATGATCTTAACAAAACTTTTCACACAGTAGATATTTAATTAGAATGTAACCCCTTCCCCTCCTCTCTGCCTAGGTGTCCAGGCTGGCTGGGGTCCTGGTGAAACACGGGGTGTGGAAGGGCGACCTGGTGGTCATCTACATGCCCATGGTGCCCCAGGCCATGTTCACCATGCTAGCCTGTGCCAGGATCGGAGCCCCCCACAGCCTCATTTTTGGGGGATTCGCCTCCAAGGAGCTGTCTGTCCGCATCGACCATGCCAAGGTCAGCCTACCATCATAGCTTCACATTGTGTCTCTTTAGTTTGATGTGCTGGGATTCCTTCATAATGCTACATCAGTGAAATGCAACAGTTTCAACATGATACAAAACATGTCAATTTAGTTTTAAATGGACCATGCACCCAAAATATATTTAGGATTGTCTCCACTGTCAGATCTGTTTAATGGTTGAATGGTTAAGTGTGAAATGTACATGCCACATTTATAGGACCCTTTATAGAAGAGTTGATGGTCCACTTTCACAGTCACATAGATAGTAATATTACAGTAGATAAAGGTCTCACTGAAGCCAAGTGAAGTATTTTGTTGGAGGGATTTCATCAAAGCAGCAGGGGTATTAGCCAGTATGCGACTCTGACACTGAATTGGATATACTGAAATCCTTTTAAGCTATATAAGCCAGACCTTAAAGCCTTTTAAGTTCTAGGCCTACAGTATACACCATTCAGAGAGGAGCACCTCCACCATGGCTGAGGATTCCTCCTCAAGCATTTGGGTAGAATTGATTAGCCTGTTTTATATTGGATTAGAATGAATGAAATATTAGAGACACTCATTCTATGTTGAATGAGACAGTAATTTCAGATCCCTTATTACATTTGATTAGTGTGCAAATAGGAATTGAGAGGTAATATCGGTCATATTGACTTACAGTACATTACATAATCAGAACATGGCCTTTCAGAATGTTCTAAAGTACATTTCAGACTAATGCATTTGTTAAACTGTGTTGTATCACATCTCTTAGGTCTTGTTTCGTTTGTTGTGTTTTAAGAGGCACCACTAACACACTGTGTGAATGCCGTGTCTTTCAGCCCAAGATGATAGTGACGGCCTCCTTTGGCATTGAGCCTGGCAGGAGAGTGGAGTACATCCCCCTGGTAGAGAAAGCCCTGGAGCTCAGCTCTCACAATCCCTCCAAGGTCCTCATCTACAACCAGCCCAACATGGTGAGGCCCACAGAGATAGAATACTGTTCTATGTTATGCTGTGGTAAGGCCTAACTCACTAACGTCAACTCTCTCAGAGAGATGCCTGTCATTTCCCAAAGACAATAGCTCTGTTGACATGCAATAGTTTTACATTATCCTCTCTAGCGGTTACGTAATGCTATTACTTCCTGAATAGACCACTAATCCGATTCCAGTGTATATAGATCAGATTATTTCAGCCGTGAGTTTGTATGGAGTTATGGATGGTTTGACAGATCTGTCGCTCCTAAACAGCCTGTTGAAACAAAGGTGGGAGAGAGAACCGGTGCGCATGAGGTGTGCGAGTCAATGCTCAGTGAATGAAAATGCAAATGTGTGTGTTTTTTCCCCCTGCTGTGGGACTGAATCATGCAACGCTGAGATGGGTTCCAGGTCGTGGTGGGGAGCTTGGCACAGGGTCAGAGTGAAACCAGGCTGAACCGGTAGCATAAAATACAGTCCATTTCCTCCAAAACAGCCAGCAGCCATTTACAGTAATGTGTTGGCACTCCAGCAAACTGAAATGAGTTTCTTCTCAACTCGTACATAAAAACAGCCGAATCTGTGCTCAGGGAAATCATTCTAAAAATGCTTTGCCAGGTATTGCAATCACTCTCCTCAGGTAATCTTTCACGTCTATTCTATTAGTACCACTTACAGTGGGGAGAACAAGTATTTGATACACTGCCGATTTTGCAGGTTTTCCTACTTACAAAGCATGTAGAGGTCTGTAATTTTTATCATAGGTACACTTCAACTGTGAGAGACGGAATCTAAAACAAAAATCCAGAAAATCACATTGTATGATTTTTAAGTAATTAATTTGCATTTTATTGCATGACATAAGTATTTGATACATCAGAAAAGCAGAACTTAATATTTGTTTGCAATTACAGAGATCATACGTTTCCTGTAGGTCTTGACCAGGTTTGCACACACTGCAGAAGGGATTTTGGCCCACTCCTCCATACAGACCTTCTCCAGATCCTTCAGGTTTCGGGGCTGTCGCTGGGCAATACAGACTTTCAGCTCCCTCCAAAGATTATCTATTGGGTTCAGGTCTGGAGACTGGCTAGGCCACTCCAGGACCTTGAGATGCTTCTTACGGAGCCACTCCTTAGTTGCCCTGGCTGTGTGTTTCGGGTCGTTGTCATGCTGGAAGACCCAGCCACAACCCATCTTCAATGCTCTTACTGAGGGAAGGAGGTTGTTGGCCAAGATCTCACGATACATGACCCCATCCATCCTCCCCTCAATACGGTACAGTCGTCCTGTCCCCTTTGCAGAAAAGCATCCGCAAAGAATGAAGTTTCCACCTCCATGCTTCACGGTTGGGATGGTGTTCTTGGGGTTGTACTCATCCTTCTTCTTCCTCCAAACACGGCGAGTGGAGTTTAGACCAAAAAGCTCTATCTTTGTCTCATCAGACCACATGACCTTCTCCCATTCCTCCTCTGGATCATCCAGATGGTCATTGGCAAACTTCAGACGGGCCTGGACATGCGCTGGCTTGAGCAGGGGGACCCTGCAGGATTTTAATCCATGACGGCATAGTGTGTTACTAATGGTTTTCTTTGAGACTGTGGTCCCAGCTCTCTTCAGGTCATTGACCAGGTCCTGCCGTGTAGTTCTGGGCTGATCCCTCACCTTCCTCATGATCATTGATGCCCCACAAGGTGAGTTCTTGCATGGAGCCCCAGACCGAGGGTGATTGACCGTCATCTTGAACTTCTTCAATTTTCTAATAATTGCGCCAACAGTTGTTGCCTTCTCACCAAGCTGCTTGCCTATTGTCCTGTAGCCCATCCCAGCCTTGTGCAGGTCTACAATTTTATCCCTGATGTCCTTACACAGCTCTCTGGTCTTGGCCATTGTGGAGAGGTTCGAGTCTGTTTGATTGAGTGTGTGGACAGGTGTCTTTTTTATACAGGTAACGAGTTCAAACAGGTGCAGTTAATACAGGTAATGAGTGGAGAACAGGAGGGCTTCTTAAATAAAAACAAACAGGTCTGTGAGAGCCGGAATTCTTACTGGTTGGTAGGTGATCAAATACTTATGTCATGCAATAAAATGCCAATTAATTACTTAAAAATCATACAATGTGATTTTCTGGATTTTTGTTTTAGATTCCGTCTCTCACAGTTGAAGTGTACCTATGATAAAAAATGACAGACCTCTACATGCTTTGTAAGTAGGAAAACCTGCAAAATCGGCAGTGTATCAAATACTTGTTCTCCCCACTGTATGTTTGGAATGTATCAGAATGTCTGGGGCTTTGCACCCAGACTGTGAGTGCTGCTGTGTTACCTTTATGTTCAATTACCCTAGTAGCTATTTTTGATTATGCAACACAGGGAGGATACTTTTAAGGTGATACGTTGTGTGTTGTCATGGAAACTGTCTGAAGAATAGTGAGAATATGAGATGCACCCCCTTTTTTTTGAAGTCGTCGGTAAATTGCCCCTCTTATGAAACTTAAACCACTTTAGTAATCACTATGAAAAGGCACTTGTTGATTTGTGCACAACTAATGGCTCTGTTTTAATCTGTATTTTATGTCCACATGGTAAAAATTATTTGAATGTGTCTCTCTTGAATATGTCATGGAAATGAATGCATCTCTCCTGGTTGATTGTCTGCAACAGGAGAAGGTGTCCATGCATCCTGACCTCAGTCTGGACTGGGAGGAGGAGATGTCCACTGCACGTCCTCATGACTGTGTGTCTCTCCCTGCCAGCCATCCTCTATACGTCCTCTACACGTCTGGGACCACCGGCACTCCTAAGGTAAACCACTCTGACTAGACACAACACATGTTCATTACTGGAAGGAGTGTAAAGTCCCACCGGGAACAGACATCAGTTCAATGTCTAGGTTTGATTTACATTTGGTTGAGTTGTCAACTAACGTGAAATCAACATGAAATCAACAAAAAATGTCACCATGTCATTTGATTTAGGTTAAAAGTTGGGTGAATAAACATAAGAAATTCCCTTACATTGATGACTTTTTTCAAATCCAATCTGTTTTCCATTTTGATTCAACGTCATCACATTGCATTTTTGGTTGAAATGACATGGAAACAACGTTGATTCAACCAGTTTTTGCCCAGTGGGGTCTGACGACTTTTATCACAAAGAAGCCAGTCAATTTCACAGTTTAATGCAAGAGATGAGTATCATATGCTGCAGTATACTTTCTATGGCTCTGCAAATGTGATTAAAGTTCATTCTAAACTTTACCACCATGAGATAGATGAGACGGTGTTTAAACCAGAAACGGTAGTACTGAATATGAGGTGAACCATGCAGGAGGTTGAAAAATTGCCCGGAGGCGTATCTAAATTGGAAAAACACAGCTCCAGATAGCTCCCTTTGTCTTTGGCACCCAGGTAATATGAAATATCCACCCGCTGGCGAGGTCCTCCATTATAGCCTGCTGTTCTCTCAGACTCATAGTCACCAGTGAGATCTATGGAGGACACAGCTGAACTCATACAGGTTATATTACCATACATGTTCAAAAACATAGCAAAGATGGCCTGACAAAATAGTTGCCTTGAAAAAGAAAATAGTTTTTTCCAGAGGTGATTTATACAAGGGTTTGATGTAAAATAAAAAACTAAACCTGTTGAGAGCTTGTTGCATTCGTCTTGCATCAACATTCGCCTCTTTTCTACGTCCCCCCCTCAGGGCGTTGTTAGGGACACTGCTGGGTACGCTGTGATGTTGACGTGGACCATGGCAAACATTTATGCCCTCAAGCCTGGTGAAGTAAGTCAATGTGAAACATCTCCAGTGTTCTTTATTATTGTATTACAGAACATATACCATATGCATGCACAAACATAGTACAGTATGCATTCTCTCATCTTTCTCTGCCTACTCTGCTAGGTATGGTGGGCAGCGTCTGACCTGGGCTGGGTAGTGGGCCACTCCTACATTTGCTATGCCCCTCTCCTCCACGGCAACACCACCATTCTATACGAGGTATGTACCGTAGCCTACAGTAGGCCTACTATAATGACGTGAACGGGTCGCTATTGGTCAATTGACTCCAGAAAAACAAGCAAACTCAACTTTCTCAAGGTCTTGTCCCTTTCACTCAGTGATTCCAAATGCTTCACAGATCACTCTATTTAAAGATAATGAGTGCAAGAAAAATTGACTCCTAATGACGCATGATTATATGTAGTTTCAGACGACCGGCCTCTTGATATTCATGCGCATGATCATCATTGCAAATTTACCCCGGCCTCATTAAACCAATATTCACTGGCTCGAAAGGCCCAGTTAGGTTGGTTTGTGGAAGTTATTTGTATGAAGAGCTGCTGGTGATTCTGCTGTGTTTGTGCCCTGGGTAAATGACCCCTGGGGTTGGGAGAGAGGGGTGGGGAGGTAGGACTGCACATGGAGGCTATCCACCTCATTAGCCTTTTGGTCTCTGTGGCTGCTGTAGGATTGGTGGTGGGGGTTGAATTCATCAGCCAAGCTTTAACCAAAGCATGTTGTCTGTGGCTGTGTTTGTCTTGTGGAATGCACTGCTCCTGTCTACCATGCTCCACACAAGACCTTCTGTCGTCTCACTGATCAATACACAGTCACAAATATTCACAAGGCCCTCGGGTCTGTTGTTGTTTTCCCAGCTCATTTTAATCTGGCCCTCTCTCTCTCTCTCTCTCTCACACCTCTCTCTCTACTTACTGTAGTAGCCACCTCGCCGACTGAACCTTTAGAGAATTAATATCGGTTCCGCTCGACCATGGGCTCTT
Source organism: Coregonus lavaretus (assembly GCF_964263955.1). Lineage (NCBI taxonomy): Eukaryota > Metazoa > Chordata > Actinopteri > Salmoniformes > Salmonidae > Coregonus > Coregonus lavaretus. The sequence goes on from NC_140000.1 coordinate 47,425,445, forward strand.
CCTCACTACGACTTTTGTTGGTGCACAATACTTTCTCAATAGAGTAATCGTGTTCATCTGTCTGCAAGGCTGAGCTCCAAATATAATTTTGTCTCCATTTCAAACAGATCTTCCCATTAATATTCATTCTGTTCGCAGAGTGAAAGTGTTAATGTAGTGGAACGTCACTTTTCACTGCGTAGGACTGCTCACTCGCCTTCCTCTCTTTCCAATAGGAACAAAACTTTATGGCCTTAGCACTGTTCTTCTGTTTGATAGTTGGCTGGCTGTGTCATTACTACCGCAAGCTTTTGTAAAAACAGCTTGCTCTGAATGTGCCGCTACACTTCAATACCCAATTGGCGTGTTCATGTAAGCTTATGTCCTCAGGCTGTTTGGGTTTGTAACAGATCTCTCTCTCTCTCTCTCTCTCTCTGCAGGGCAAGCCTGTTGGGACGCCGGATGCCGGGGCGTTCTTCCGCGTCCTGTCAGAGCATGGTTGTTCCTCCATGTTCACCGCGCCCACTGCCATCTGAGCCATCCGCCAGCAGGACACCCAGGCTGCCATGGGGGCATCAGTACCCCCTCACCAGGTACACTCACCACCCAATCCCCACATACTGACATAACACTGCAGAGATGGACCATTCAACAACTGTCATGGCTAGCTCTGTTTTGTAGCTTTTCTGCCCACTTGAAGTAGGCCTACCCTTTATTCCCAATAAAGGAGTGTTTTCCTATTAACGTCCAGGGACTGGATACCTTTCATCCATATCCAGTGTTGTCCCCCACTGGGTGAAGGTTTTGGCGCTGCCTGCACACTCTCTTGTTAGTCTCTGTCCATCTGCTGGAGCAGTGTCCCTGCCATGCCCAGGCTCATCACTCAGGACCTGTGTTCTCATTTAGACCTGATTGAGGTTTAATCAGGATAGATAAAACACAGTGGCAGGGCATTCATTCCTATTAAATCATTCTGTGCTGCTGCCACGCTGCTAAACACACAGGGAATCACTGAGTGCTGTAGAGAGCCCCAGGCAACGCCATCTTTGATGGTGCCTGGTTCCATGGACTGAAGTGATTGTTATCCCCATGGGAAATGTCATAATTTATATTGATAATAAATCTGTTGAAAATACAGTTTTGGTTCCTTAATATTTTGAAACAGTATCACAGTCGAGCAGGTATAATGTGAAAATAGAGGGGAAGTGGTGATAACTCCACTTATTTAGATTTTTCCCCACACCTGTTGCACGCAGTCATAAAGCAGGGGTCTTTGACCTTTGGTTATAGTTTGCCATTTAATCATCTGTATGTGGGGAATTTGAAGGTATTTTGTGTGCTGTTTGTGAACAGTGTTTTGCCTCGACTGCTCCAGCCAGACCTGAGACACAAATCCCAAAGGGATTGAATTCATTGTTTTCCCTGGACTTTAACATGACATTCTTTCTGCTAGTTGTTATGATGGACTATGCTTCAGTTGTTGGTTTAGTCATGTGCCATGCAACATCTTTCCATGACTGTCTTTCTCCCATAGGGAGCAGGTTAGTGAAAGACTACTGCAATTCACTGAGAGAGAATTGAGGCACAAACACAACAACAGCAATGAAATATAGTTTGTTTCCAGAATCCAGACAGACTCAGACAGTAGTTGAATATCCGGTTGACCTTTGTGTTTCCTTGCCTGGAGACAAAACAGACAACCATCAAATGTATTCTTCTCACTCCTCTACTACCAAACAGGAAGCAGCATTAACAGTCTGGGGGCAGGAAGCAGCAGACACTAAACGTGTTATTTGACAGCTCAGGAAATTGGATGTTCTCAGTGAATGTAAAAAGAACGCAGTCCAGTAAAGTTGAATAAAATAGCAAATAATGTCAATTAAAACGTCAACTCTATTTCCCCTCTTTCTCATGAATTGATTATAAACTTGTAGTTTGAATTGAAAGGCAAGCGTTTTGAGAACACATCATTAAGTATTAAGACACTCAAATGTTCCTCAAAGGACTCTTGCCTTAATTCACGCGTGGATGGTTGCTCCTATGAACTGGTTGTTGCTGCTATCTCCTCAGTGTATATTGCACCACTATCAGTAGGCCATAGATAGTTCAGTAGTAATATGATGTGGGTGCCGTAGCCCAGGGGTGGATAGCATATGAAATATTCATCACTCTCGCTCTCTGATAAGCTCACTGCAGTAGCCTCTTCTCAGCTCCTAGCTCAGTTACGCCACATGCGTAGCTAATTGCACCAATTCCTGTGCTAAAATATATCACAGAGCCCATAGTAATTATTGCCGCCTGTGACACAGCCTGGGGAGAAGCCACTGCCATGGACCAGAGCTAATAGGGTCTCCGGGTACAGAGGGTCAGTGAGGTAGAGTAAACACTTCAAACTTAGGCTTTATTACACAATTTACCAACATAAATGAGGTTTTATTACATCACTTACCAACAGAAATGCTTACAAATAAGAAATGTAAAGTATTTCTTCAAATAACAAAGGTTATCTTAAACTGAGCATCTTTCAGCCCCAACCTGTCTGCTGCTGTCTCCAGTCATCTCCCTCGAGTGCGAGCAGCAGCAGCCTAATCAACTGTTGGGACTGATTGTCCAGCCAAGCACACACTTGATTGACTTATTATCCTCAGCTGGACTCCATTAGCCTCCCAACAGGGAAGGTGCCGGAAAGGCGTTGGGAGGATAGATAGGTCGTGACCGGCCTCACACTCCAGTACAGTAGGTAGCGGTGTATGCACCTGTCAGTTGGTTGCGATTCGCCCAAAAAACAAAGAAGAAGAAGGCGCTGGAAGGGCACGGCAAGAGTGCTTGCCTCCTCCAGGGCCACAAAGCCATTATGAATGCACTTTCCTATGTGCTGCTTTTCAGAAAGTCAGATTTGCCTGTGTAGCACTTTCCAAGTGTTGCAAGGTGCAGACGTGCCAAAACCATAAAATTGCAATTTTCAGCCCAGTATTTCATCCACTCTGGGTACTTCACGATGACTATTGTTATTACGACACATGAGTTGCTTCCGTGGAATGGTTCTGCACTGTAATGGCCTTGGAGCATTATCAGCGAGCTTGAGCGATTTCACTCGTCACCCCAGATGTCAGAAAAATAATAGAAAAGCGGGTTTGGAGCTCTCTGTAGGAGCAGCGTCTTGCTGTACTGTTCAACCCACCCAGATGAACAATTACAGCACCATGGAGCAAGCACCATTTCATAGCCCTTATTAACATAGCCCGGAGCACTAACTCAAAATGGGTGACAAAGTTCATGACTTCAGTCAATAACATTTTCCAGCTTGTAGCACCAGGAAGCTTGGCTCACTGACTTCTGGCTTGCGACTCACTCTGCCTGTTTGCTTAACATTTGCAGGATTTATATCATGCAGTACTTGGGATATCATGTGCCATCTTTCAAGGAATATATGTGCGGTTGATATACATTCTCATTGCACATACGCAGCCACACACACACACAAGCACACACACATACACACAAGCACATGCACACTAAACACAATTATGGGGGCGAATGTTTCCACTCATTGTTGTTAATGAGACGCAAACTTCCCCAGTGGGACTATGTTAGGTATAGTACTGTGGGACTATTGTTGCCTGTCCAAGGCTGAATCTGGGCCTGTAAAGATATGAAGAAATGTGCTAGGCCTTCACCCACCCACTTGTATGAATTACACACAGATCCAACCATCCAAGGCTGTGGTCAGATTGTTCCAGAGTAGGAGCAGGGAACTCAGGGCAAGGTGACACGGGTGAAATTTCAATTTAAATTGGCGTGCTGTGTAGAATATGGAGCGAAGAGCAGCAGAGTGATTCTCTGGATGTTATGTAGAGATATGTGACCCTGCTTCTTCTACCCATTCTCATTTAGATTACACCAAGACCCTCACCCTGACCCAGATAACATACCAATCAGAGGAGGATGGTGGGAGAAGCTATAGGAGGACAGGCTCATTGTAATGACTGGAATGGAATGTACAGCATGGAACGGAGTCAAACGTGGTTTCCAGATGTTTGATACTGTTCCATTGATTCCATTCCAGCCATTACAATGAGCCCATCCTCCTAAAGCTCCTCCCACCAGCCTCCTCTGAGGCCTATGTGAATTAGAATTCCTTGAGTTGTTATGTGTGGAACGAGGCCATGGAAACTGTATGGCAGCAAGTGAAGTCTTCTCTGCTTTATCAGACCATGTCAAGGTCCCTGAGTGAAGATTAGCATGGCTTTATCTGTATAACAACAGCTGGAGGGGGATTTTTACTTACTCAGATCAACAGAAACAATATGGGCTGTTTTGTGTACACGTTTTTTGTGCAAGTTTGAGACTCGTAAGGCAATTATTGTCTAATGGGAAAACTCTAGCTTATTGTTCTATTCACCCTGCCACTGGCGCAACTCACTTTTAGATTACTTGAAAACACTTCAAGGGAAACACTGGTAGGGAATCATTGTTGTGTTAAGAAAATTGTAACATTCCTTGGCTGTTATATTGTTTGGGTGATTCGAGCTGTGAATGCTGATTGGCTGAAGCTGTACACCATATATCACGGGTATGACAAACCATTTATTTTTACTGTTCTAATTACGTTGGTAACCAGTTTATAATAGCAGTAAGGCACCTCTGTGGTTTGCGGTATATGGCCAATATACCATGGCTAAGGGCTGTATCCAGGCACTCCATGTTGCGATGTTCGTAAGAACAGCCCTTAGCCATGGTATATTGGCCATATACCACACCCCCTCGGGCCTTATTGCTTAATTATAGATCTACCACTACTCAGTTACACTGTACTGGCCTATAGAGCTCGACTGTTCTCTCTGCTCCTCCAGATTGAAGAGCCTTTTCTTGGCTGGAGAGCGCTGTGACGTGGAGACTCTGAACTGGGCCAAAAGGAGCTTTGGCGTGCCTGTACTGGACCACTGGTGGCAGACTGGTAAGACTTTCATTAGCTACTGGAACCTCACAATGGACACTACATATTACACTAGGACGATGGTTAGTTTTCTTGATACCGGCTATGGTACTACATCTGACCCACTAAGTGCAGTGCTAAGAAGAAGAATTAGCCCACAATGATTTGGGGCTGCTCTTCTCTTGTCCTAGAGTGCCCTAAGGCTTTCACTATGCTCCCACATCCACCCAATTAACTTAATCAGCTTCTCAATCTAACCTCATTAATACTAGTCATTTCAAAGCAGTTCATAATTCATAGACCATATGCTATGGTCTAGTAGCTTTCCAATGGATAAAGAGGGGAAGTTCTTCTTGTTGGTGTGTGTGATTTATTTTGTATATAATACCTCCCAATTGACCAATCATCCATCATCGCTGTTGTCTATATTGGTGATGTGTAATTGGGGTCTTGAGTGCAGGGCTATCCTGTATCGTTTCACCCTGTTTCCCCTGTCACATTCTGATGACTTTAGAGTCGCTAAGACGCCATTAGTCACTTGGTGGGTGATTCCAGCCCAGGTTCCAGGCAGCGAGCCATTGCGCGGCTCGATTACCCCCAGTCCCACGAAACTGTGATAAATGTGGTAGAGAAGGCGGCACGAGAAATGCATTGGATGCCTTGTATGTTTTTTTTATTATTCTGCAGAGAATCGATCAGGGAAGAGAAGACATCTCTGTGTTAAATATAGAATCAATACCCTGTTGAAAAGACATGGACCTTGAGAATGTACGGGTGAGAGTGAGAGAGGAGCCACATAACACTGTCTTGGATCTCAGCCCAGATTAGCCTGTTTGGGGAGATGGCTCTTTCTCTCCCAGACCTCCCTGGATGTGGGTGTTGTTAACTCAGCAGCAGTAACCCACAGAAGTTACCACTCAAAACGGGGCTTTTGGTGTTTTACTGTGTCATCCACTGTAATGTTAGTTATCATGAGCCAAGATGCCACAGTGCAAGAACTCCAGTTGATACAATATACAGTATGAGTCTTCCTTTGTCTTTTCAGATGACCATTAGGTTGCTTTGGTTTTCTCAAAGGCCTATAAATACACTGAGTATACCAAACATTAGGAACACCTTCCTAATATTGAGTTGCACCTAGGCTGTGATTGTCATGACATTTTGTCAGCCGGTGATTGTCAAGCAAATAACTGCCGGTTCTCACAGTGATTGACCGTTAATTAACATAAACACATTTCCAATCTCCTGGCTTCCACACATAGCCTACAAGCCACTGATGCAGACCTTTGGAACATCTACATTTTAAAAAGTCTAATAAATCCATGTAATATAGCCTACACCATCAAAATAAATCCATTATTTATTTTCGACTGGTCTAAAGAAATATGATATGAAGAAAATGTAGTCTATTTCAGAAGAACAGAATAGCATACTCTAAGTTGTCCTTATGTGTCACGTTTGTTGAGTACAGGATTGGACCAAGGTGCAGCGTGGAATGCATACATGTTTATTCACTAAGATAACACACGACAAAACAACAAAAGCAACGTAACGTGAAGCTCACAATGGCTACACACAAACAAGCCAAACAAGAGTCAAGATCCCACAACATAGGTAGGCAAAATGGCTACCTAAGTATGATCACCAATCAGAGACAACGATCGACAGCTGCCTCTGATTGGGAACCACACCCGGCCAACATAGAAATAGATATTCAAACCCTGACCAAACCAACTAGCGATCTCTATGTCAGGGCGTGACAGTACTCCCCCCCCAAAGGTGCGGACTCCGGCCGCAAAAGCTAATTTAACAGGGGAGGGTCCGGGTGGGCATTTAGCCTCGGTGGCGGCTCCGGCTCCGGGCGTGACGTCCTCTCCCTTACTGCCTCCCCGTTGCATCCCTGGTCTGGTCTGGACCTCGGCGCGATGTTTCCCCTCTCAGTCCTCCCACGATGCACCAAGCACTGTCTGGACCCTGGTGTGGGAGGCCCCGACCCTGGAGAGGAGTTGACATCTGGTTCTGGAGTGGAGCCGCCGACCGTAGCTGAACTGGACCCCAGTGGTTCGGACTGCTCTAGCTCTGGACTGGAGCAGCCGACCGGGGATGGACTAGGCACCGGTAGAGCGGACTGCTCTGGCACTGGAGTGGAGCCGCTGACCGGAGCTGAACTGGACCCCGGTGGAGCGGACAGCTCTGGCTCTGGACTGGAGCAGCTGACCGGAGCTGGACTGGGCAACGGTGGAGCGGACTGATCTGGCACTGGGGTGGAGCCGCTGACCGGAGCTAGACCAGGCACCAGTGGAGCGGACTGCTCTGGCACCAGCCGTACCGGGCTGGGGACACGTACCACTGGTCTGGTGCGAGGAACAGGCATAGGCAACACCGGGCTGGGAACACGCACCACTGGTCTGGTGCGAGGAGCAGGCACGGGCCTTGCCGGACTGGAGACACGCACCACTGGTTTGGTGCGAGGAGCAGGCACGGGCCGTGCTGGACTGGAGACACGCACCACTGGTTTGTTGCGAGGAGCAGGCACGGGCCGTGCCGGACTGGAGAGGCGCACCACTGGTTTGGTGCGAGGAGCAGGCACGGGCTGTGCCAGACTGGGAACACGCACCACTGGTCTGGTGCGAGGAGCAGGCACGGGCCGTACCGGACTGGATACACGCACCACTAGTTTGGTGCGGGGAGCAGGTACGGGCCGTACCGGGCTGGAGACACGCACCACTGGTTTGGTGCGGGGAGCAGGTAAGGGGCGTAGGTACGGGGCGTACCGGACTGGATACACACACCACTGGTTTGGTGCGAGGAGCAGGTACGGGGCGTACCAGGCTGGGGAGGTGCACTGGTGACACAGTGCGTAGAACCGGAGCAGGATATACTGGACCGTGCAGGCGTACTGGAGGTCTGGAGTGTAAAGCTGGCACAACCCGTCCTGGCTGGATGCCCACATTCGCACGGCACGTGCGGGGCGCTGGCACAGGACGCACTGGGCTGTGAAAGCACACTGGCGACACAGTGCGTATCTCCGCATACCTTGGTTCCTCAATGAACACACGCTCCTTACAGCGAGTGCGGGTAGTTGGCTCTGGTCTGCCCCTGGCTCCGCCAACCACCCCGTGTGCCCCCCAAATGTTTTTTCTTGGGGCTGTCTCTCGGGCTTCCTTCGTTGTCGGCACTGTTGGCGCCGCCGTTGATCCTCTCCTACCTGGGCTTCTACCTTCGCCCAGGGTCCTTTACCCGCAAATATCTCCTCCCAAGACCACATCTTCCCCACCTGTGTCCAGGGTGTTTGCTCCTCCTGGGCACGCTGCTTGGTCCGTTGGTGGTGGGATCTTCTGTCACGTTTGTTGAGTACAGGATTGGACCAAGGTGCAGCGTGGAATGCATACATGTTTATTCACTAAGATAACACACGACAAAACAACAAAAGCAACGTAACGTGAAGCTCACAATGGCTACACACAAACAAGCCAAACAAGAGTCAAGATCCCACAACATAGGTAGGCAAAATGGCTACCTAAGTATTATCCCCAATCAGAGACAACGATTGACAGCTGCCTCTGATTGGGAACTACACCCGGCCAACATAGAAATAGAACAACATAGATATTCACAATACATAGATATTCACACCCTGACCAAACCAACTAGCGATCTCTATGTCAGGGCGTGACATTATGTTAGGCACTGATCTGGCTATCCCATATGGCTGTGGGCTACACTAGTTCATTTAGCAGCATTTCAAGGTTTGCTTAGAATTCCATGGGATTATTTTATATTATTTTATAGTATGAAGAATTCAATTGAACATAGCTGAATAAAATAGAAAGGATATTTTCTCCAAACGATTTGAGGGAGTGTGCATATGCGGCTATTCTGTTTTGAGTGGTTAACAAAGAAACAGGTACTCAGAAATGCTTAATTTAGTTATTTATGTAAGTTTAGTTGTGATACAAATGTTGGGCTATATGTTTAGATTTTTAATACATTCCAAGGCTGCATGATGTAACTCTAATGATGATTTGAAAAAGTTGCATGAAAGGCATGTTTTTTTGCTCAGGCTGTACACACTTCATCAGTCTCTCATTCACAATTTCACAAGCACTTGATAATGCTTCTAATTTCCTGTCTGCATCCCCTTTGTGTGGCCGTAATGAGCCTGACGCAACAGATGAGAATGTTTAGCTTAACTGTTGATAAACTATTAGGCTATTTCTTCACATTATAAGCGCAGCAATGTGCACACGGCAGTAGGCTATAAGCGCAAATGTTACATTAGCAGGAAAACAGCATTCTCTAAAGTGACCTCAAATGCTATTATACGTGTAATGCTTTTATTATAAAGGTGCATTTTTATGGTGAAAATGTTCTTCCCCAAACTTAACTCACGCGCTGCGTATGTATGCCAGTTAGGCTCTACACCCGTTGTAAAGCGGATTAATGTGCTTCACTTTAAGAAGTTATTTGGCCACTTTAGTTGTGATACAAACCTTATCAAAACATTTAGGCCTATGGGCTAGGTAGGCTACATGAGGTGTGGGACTATGATTTGATAAAGTCGCAAAACAAAGCATGCACTGTTTCTTGCCTTAAGCTGGGCATCATTCACAAGTGATAATATATCATTCACAAGTGATAATATTGCTTGTATAATAAGCTAATATTGTCACCCATCACACTATTCTTGATTTAATCTTGTCTTTACATATACTAAATAATACAGTGCATTCGGAAAGTATTCAGACCTCTTGACTTTTCCCACATTTTGTTAGGTTACAGCCTTATTCTAAAATGTATTAAATAGTTTTCCCCCTCATCAATACACACAATACCCCATAATGACAAAGCAAAAACATGTTAAATATCACATTTACATAAGTATTCAGACCCTTTGGTATGAGACTCGAAATTGATCTCAGGTGAATCCTGTTTCCATTGATCATCCTTGAGATGTTTCTACAACTTGCTTGGAGTCCACCTGTGGTAAATTCAATTGATTGGACATGATTTGGAAAGACACACACCTGTCGATATAAGGTCCCACAGTTGACTAAACGGTCACATGGAATTTGACTGCTGTCATGATTCGTGACCGCCGGTGTGGCGGTAATAAGGTCACCATAACAGCCCAAGTTGCACCCCCTTTTGCCCTCAGAACAGCCTAAATTATTCTGGGCATGGACACTACAAGGTGTCCAAAGCATTCCACAGGGATGCTGGCCCATGTTGACTCCAATGCTTCCCACTGTTGTGTCAAGTCGGCTGGTTGTCCATTCTAGAAACGGAAACTGTTGAGCCTGGAAAAAAACAGCAGCGTTGCATTTCTTGACACAAACCGGTGCGCCTGGCATCTACTACCCTTCTTTAACCTGTCTCCTCCGTTTCATCTACACTGATTGAAGTGGATTTAACAAGTGACATCAATAAGGGATTATAGCTTTCACCTGGATTCACCTGGTCAGTTTATGTCATGGAGAGAGCAGGTGTTCTTAATGTGTTGTATACTCAGTGTATACAGAAGACTTAGGAGTGCATCGATTTAGCCTGAAATCAATGGTGCTTTGCCCCAAAGTTAAGTTCAATTCCATTTCAATTCCAGTCGATTCAGGAAATTAATTTAAATGTAGCTGGTGAACTGGAAAAACAGAGGAAATGTCACATTGATCAATTGAACCTCAGTTAATTCCACTAGAGCTAACCGATTTGAAATGGAATTGATCCCTCTCTTTGGCTGCACTCTCCTTATATTTCACTGATCAGTCATGAGTGCAGTTTTAGCAGGCATGCCACACTGGCATTATTATGTAAGGCTTTTTGTCAAGGGTGTAAATCTGCTCTGAGGGGCCAAAGGGGGATGAGTGATCGACATCCCAGCGTGTGGCCCTGACACACACACACACACAGTTTCAACAGCGAGGAGATAGATCAAAGACTGCCTCCTACTGGTTGGCTGGTACAGTGTGATCTGAACGGCCAGATGCCACACAGGCACACACACATATGAATGCAAACACATATACACACATATACAGTTCAGATGAGTGTAAAGCCACTGGCTGTCTCCGTACTGTCTCCACTTCTACTCTTCCTGTCTGTAGGAGTGTCTCAGAGCCTGTCCGGCACGGAGCTCAGAGGACAGGGGTTTGTGAAACATTTATCAGTCTGGATGTCTTCAAAAGGTGTGTCCTTGTGTCCGTGTGTGTGTCTGCGCCCAGTTCCTTTCCGGCTCTCTAACTCTCCTAGGAGGTGGTTCTTCTCCATGGTTGTGGTGTTGATGTGAGGTTTATCAGAGACGACAGGCTGATTCTCAGAGCATATCCTTGGGGCTCTCTCTGTCAGTCTTAGCCCTGAGGGGGTATGATAGGATTCCTTCACACTGTCCGCCTATCGTTCGCTTAAGTTCAGTCAAACCTCAGACTGCTGATAGATAGAGATGGAACAATAACCCTGGCACTTTCCCAGCTTCTCTCTGGGGTGCTAGTGCAGTCCAGACCAGGGAGCTTCATCCACTGCAGGCTGTGTGATCGGCGGCATCACTAAGCTCAAAGCCATTACTGGGAATAAAGGCCTGCAGTTCTCAACCTGTTCACTCGAGAGTAGAGGAGTCTGTCTCTGACAATAACAAAAGTCTCCTCTCACCCTGGTGTGTGTGTGTGTGTGTGTGTGTGTGTGTGTGTGTGTGTGTGTGTGTGTGTGGTGTGTGTGTGTTGTGTGTGTGTGTGTGTGTGTGTGTGTGTGTGTGTGTGTGTGTGTGTGTGTGTGTGCGTGCGTGCGTGCGCGCCTACTTCTGTGTGTGAGTGAGAGACAGAATAGACTGAACTCAGACAGACTCAATATGTTAAAGGGACCATAATGAATGCGAGCAGTCTGTTTTATTGTGAGAGATGAGGGAGCTGCAGGCATGTTCTGTTCTCCACCGTCACACAAGCCTTCTATAGCATCCGAGTTTCTGTCAGAGGTTTAGAAATGGGCCCCAAACTTTGGGCTAAAACATTTCCTTTAATATTGACAGCTAGAAATGAAACCTCTGCAGTGATTTGATTTTGACTCTGGGAGAAGGCATGCATAATTAAGTCCTGTGGAAGAACCTGACAGGTGGTGGCTGTCACAAGTCATCTAAAGATTTCAGCACCCTGTGCTTCAACTGCTCTGTGACAGGTGATCCATCAAACCCATTTATCAGCCACAGTCTTGCCTTCTCACAAGAAGAGGGAGGCGAATTGCAGTGATGGCAAAATCATAATTGTGGTGCAGGTTGAAATTGGCTTGCAGCCTAGGGTTCTGGAGAGGATTGTACATTTAATGCATAATGTTTGTGCAGTAATCCAAACAACACTGAAAATACACATTATTTAAGAAAAACCACAGTTATTGGTATTATTCCAAACATTATTATTCCAAACATGTTACTTTTGAAACGTTTGGGTGGGTTCTCACAAATCTAAGTTTAAGACATTCTCGTAAATCAAAATAATATTTTGAAAAGGTACAACTCCTTTGGAATGCATTCCATCAACAGTTATTTATAAAGAATGTAAGATGCCTCTAAGGATTTGTCCTTCAGATGTAATCAGGCAGTCTCCATCCAGGGGCTTTACTGCTGAGTCTTCCCAGGCTGATCTAGTAGCTCCCTGCAAAATGGATACAAATTGAACATTTTCAATTACCCTTTGATTTTCACAAATCATTCCATGACACACTTTAATCTCTTTCCAATGTAATATTCAGCAAAGGAAAGCTGAAATCGATGGCATGAATATCAGCAGGAGTGGAGGCTCAGAGAGATAGAGATTTTAAAGGCAGACGGGTGGGCGACTTGTGTTGATCTGAATTAGAAGAGACTGCAGAGAGAGGCTGTCTGACCCATAAATCTTATTAAGACATAATTCTGTGGTCTGACCACTTTCTGACCACTGATCTAGAATCAGTATTGAGGTGGTGGACGATGATCTGAATGGAAGAGGCTGTCTGTCAGATCACTGATCTAGAATCAGAGTGAAATAGTATTCAAAGCGTTCATGCTCTGGAAAGGCTGTTTGCCTTCCATCTGAGAAAATGAAATGTATCACAGCTTGAAAGCAGCAGTCCCTAGCCATTTCCTGGGCTTCTCTCTACCCTGGAGCAAACCTAGTGTAGTTATGTACCACTGCTGTGTGGCAAACTGTATCATCACAGAGAGCCAGGAGCAATGTCTCTGCCTCGCCTTGACCTCCCAGGGAACTCCTCACATCTACTGTGGGCCCTGGGTTTCAAACAGTAGGAACTCACAGTGGAACTACTGTAGGAGGCCTTGTTGTTTGTAATGAACTGACAAACAGAAAGACTGAGTAGATATTAGTAGAGTAGAGAGGCTTCTGTACAGTCATGGATATTCAGTGGGGGAAAAAAGTATTTAGTCAGCCACCAATTGTGCAAGTTCTCCCGCTTAAAAAGATGAGAGAGGCCTGTAATTTTCATCATAGGTACACGTCAACTATGACAGACAAATTAAGACTTTTTTTTTCAGAAAATCACATTGAATTTATTTGCAAATTATGGTGGAAAATAAGTATTTGGTCACCTACAAACAAGCAAGATTTCTGGCTCTCACAGACCTGTAACTTCTTCTTTAAGAGGCTCCTCTGTCCTCCACTCGTTACCTGTATTAATGGCACCTGTTTGAACTTGTTATCAGTATAAAATACACCTGTCCACAACCTCAAACAGTCACACTCCAAACTCCACTATGGCCAAGACCAAAGAGCTGTCAAAGGACACCAGAAACAAAATTGTAGACCTGCACCAGGCTGGGAAGACTGAATCTGCAATAGGTAAGCAGCTTGGTTTGAAGAAATCAACTGTGGGAGCAATTATTAGGAAATGGAAGACATACAAGACCACTGATAATCTCCCTCGATCTGGGGCTCCATGCAAGATCTCACCCCGTGGGGTCAAAAGGATCACAAGAACGGTGAGCAAAAATCCCAGAACCACACGGGGGGACCTAGTGAATGACCTGCAGAGAGCTGGGACCAAAGTAACAAAGCCTACCATCAGTAACACACTATGCCGCCAGGGACTCAAATCCTGCAGTGCCAGACGTGTCCCCCTGCTTAAGCCAGTACATGTCCAGGCCCGTCTGAAGTTTGCTAGAGTGCATTTGGATGATCCAGAAGAGGATTGGGAGAATGTCATATGGTCAGATGAAACCAAAATATAACTTTTTGGTAAAAACTCAACTCGTCGTGTTTGGAGGACAAAGAATGCTGAGTTGCATCCAAAGAACACCATACCTATTGTGAAGCATGGGGGTGGAAACATCATGCTTTGGGGCTGTTTTTCTGCAAAGGGACCAGGACGACTGATCCGTGTAAAGGAAAGAATGAATGGGGCCATGTATCGTGAGATTTTGGGTGAAAACCTCCTTCCATCAGCAAGGGCATTGAAGATGAAACGTGGCTGGGTCTTTCAGCATAACAATGATCCCAAACACACCGCCCGGGCAACGAAGGAGTGGCTTCGTAAGAAGCATTTCAAGGTCCTGGAGTGGCCTAGCCAGTCTCCAGATCTCAACCCCATAGAAAATCTTTGGAGGGAGTTGAAAGTCCGTGTTGCCCAGCGATAGCCCCAAAACATCACTGCTCTAGAGGAGATCTGCATGGAGGAATGGGCCAAAATACTCATTTCCTCATTTTGTCTGTCATAGTTGACGTGTACCTATGATGAAAATTACAGGCCTCTCTCATCTTTTTAAGTGGGAGAACTTACACAATTGGTGGCTGACTAAATACTTTTTTTCCCCCACTGTAAGTGTTCCTTTCCTCCTGCAGCCTTCAAAGAAGTGTAAATGAGTTTTTGCAAAGGGGCAGGTATTTTGAACAGCATTCTTTCTCATCGTTCACTGCAGGAGTGTTGCGTCTACGGAAGAGCGATATTAAGAGTGTGAGAAATATGTTCTCCTTAATTCTGTTTGATGAAAATGACATGGCACATCAACAGCTCGCTTCAAACTCTTCTAATAAATGATGCCTCTGATTAGTCTCAGCTAAATGTGTCTAACTTGTCAGTGATCTCATATGAACAGCAGATTTCATGTTCCCTAATGGACATGTTCAATTATGTAAACAAGCTTACAGGCAGAGTTTGACTGATTTACCAATATGGCTTTGAATTTGAATTAGTTTTTTTATTAGTTTTCTTTCCAAATCAAATGTCATTTTGCAGGGACAGTGGGCAAGAGAACTTTACTGATATAAAGTAGAAGTGATTTGTGCACTCGTTACTTTCATGTGCACCCAGACGCACACACTGTCAGCTGATTCGCTGATACATTCTGCGTTTCAATCATCACCTCTCCTGTTTCACCATTCTCTCTCTCTCTCTCTCTCTCTCTCTCTCTCTCTCTCTCTCTCTCTCGCTCTCTTTCACTCTCCCCTCTCTACAGGGACGGCCTGTTCAATAGGGCGATATGGGCGACGCACTGCCAAACGGGAAAAGGAAGGGATTTTTTTTCTAATCAATTATATCACGGCAACAGTAGTTATCAGTGTTGTAATCTGATCTGACTGCCACTAAATGTCAAATCAGGCTAAAGTCGTGCTTCAAATGGCCCCGCCCGTTTTTGGGCGATTTCAGTCAGGTTGAAAATCGGCCAGAAGTCTCTCATAGCCTGTCATGTAAAATCTATTTTTTTCAAATTTCAAAGCTTTCAATACATTCTCTATGGGTGTCTGTGGGCTTGCACTTACGCGCTTTCGTCATACGTGACGTAACCATGAACGTAACTAAGCAAATAGCGGCTAGCAGCGTCTCTGTTGCGACCTGCAATGTGGCGTTATTTTATGTTTTTAATTTGTACACTTAGTGGCGTTATTTTATGTTTTTAATTTGTACACTTAGTTTACAAACATTCTGCCAACCATGGATTTCCAGTGGTGGGTTTTGGACTGATCTTGTTGATCGTGTACATACCCGCTACGAACGGACTAAATAATGAAAACGTTGCTGGCAGCGGAATCCAATACAGCTGGGAGACTTGGCTGGATGACAGAGTCCCGGACAGAGAAGTGGAGCCGGCCGGCTTCACCCTGGTCGGAGCGGACCTCGATCTGACAGTCACAGGGAAAATCGATCCTGGTAAGAGAGCGACTCTGTAACCCCGAGCCCCGACATTGAACTGCTTTCTGTGTCACTGCGACCTTACTATCTGCCCCGTGAGTTCCCCCAATTGTTTGTTACCGTTGTGTACTGTTGATAATCACAAGTTTACTGGAGAACTGAGACCAAGTAGAGACTTTGGACAGGGTGGATATGGTATAATAAAGGCAGTTTATTCAGAGGTAAAGATATCTGGAATCGCGTGCACGGACTCGTTCGTCAAACTCTTAGGGAGCTATCTGAAGAGAGCCCCGAAAACATTGTGTGCTGACATTTTATACAATAAATGATGTAGGTTGAATCTAGTAGTTCTGATCTTCTGATTGGTCCTGATGAGTTGGGCGAGGTCCCCTCCACTGTTGCATTGGCTCTGAGTCAGGTTCTCTGTCTTCAAATGTTCAGCCTAAAGAGAGGGGATTTTTGTGTGTGTGTGTGTGTGTGTTTAACAGTGATGATGTGTGTGTGTGTGTGTGTGTTTAACAGTGATGATGTGTGTGTGTGTGTGTGTTATCAGTGATGATGTGTGTGTGTGTGTGTGTGTGTCCTCAGAGCAAGAACTCGTGAGTTGGAAGAACTGAGAGACCTATGGCGTGGGTGTTGTCCTTGGCCACCTGCTGACAAGGCTGACAAGATAGGACTCTTTTGTCCATTGTTATAGGATAGGAACAGCATTGATTGAAAACAAACGCCCAACACAAAATGGGTCATGCACAAGATTTTAGTCAGACCAAGCCATAACATTATATATTTACTACGACAGTACATTCAACCAAAAGCTAATATAACAAAGGCATCAGAGATTATTTATAATCTGTCACAGAAACTGGAATCCATCTCCCCAGATCAGTCAATAAATGCTTCTGGTATTGACTTATATGCTGCCCCTGTCTTCATGTTGTTGCTGGACATATCTTTTTTAAAATGTGTGTAGGTCACCTAAATCATCAGAAAAATTGCCCCTCCTGAGAATTTTTTCAGGAGCCGCCACTGCCTCTCTATCTCCCTTATCAAGAGTATCCAAAAAAGAAAAAAATGAAAAAATGAAGAAGAAAAAAATTATAAAAAAAAGAAGAAAAAAAAGAAGAAAAATATGGAAAAAAGAGTATCCACTCGGTCTCCATTTCTGTTACATCACAGACAGTCACATCTATCCACTTCAGTCAGACACCCACAGCATCCTCTGACCCCCACCCCTTTATCCAAATCTGTCTGAATACCAGCTTGTTTTCCCCTGTGTATCCAGGAAGAAAACAGAGAAAATGGCTGCTATTTTGAAGCCTGATAATAATCTGTGTCGCTATTTTAAGACCCAAGTGCCTGGGGTTGGAGGGACGGCTGATGATGAAGGTTGCTGATGTCATCGGCGTTGCCGGGCAACCAGAATATTTCCAGTTGGCAGGGTCTGGCTCACCAGGGTGAAGTGGCTGATGGGAGGCAGCGATTAGAGACGCAGTGAGGGCAGGCGGCTGGGTCTCTGTCCCCCACTGTCCAGCTCCTCTTGCCCAAGCTCCAGCCCCATGGACATGACCCGCTAAAGGCTCTTTCCTTTAAAGCTCTCTGTCTCAGTACAAAGGTTCAGGTTCATTGTAACGTTGTGGGGAAATATGTCTAGGAGCAGTACACAAGATGTCTATTCTCTAGGAAGAGACATTTGGTAATCATCACACAGAGAGGATGAATAGAAGCTGAACAATTAAGTACTAGACTGTGATATTACGCAAATGGGTGCATAATGAATTGCAATTAAATAAACCTTTGTAAGGTTGTAAATTAAAGTGCAATTAGAAACAGGATCCTACGTTTTGCAGCAAATTAGGTTTTAGAAATAATGACTATCCTTTACAACTACAGTGTTTCTTTCTTGATCTCATTCTGACTATAGAGTTAGAGCGTTCATTCCCCTGGCCCTGTACTCTGCACTAGAGAGGAGCCAGTCCTGTCTGTGGGTCAAAGCCACCATGTGAAGTGGCGCTGTGTGTGTTCACATAGCCTCCTTTAAACAGCCTCCTCACCAACATGAAAACCAGTAGCTTTGTGCTTGGCACTTGAGGCTCTAAAGTCCAACACGATTATGCCCCAGAGAGTCAGGAAGTTAAGAGGAAGTCTTAACTACTCAGCTTAGCGCTTATTATGGATGGCGACGCGACTTCAGTGCATTTCCAGTGGACGCAGTGGAAGTAACCGCAGGGTATGGGACTTGAAGTTTGTTAACACGTTTCACCTTACAACAGGGGCTAGGTTAGTGGTAGTATCTCCTCCCACCTTATGGTTACGTTACTAGGGTAACGTACAGCTATGGTGTAATGGACATATACAGGGTCCCCTTATCTAAAGCTATAAGACTACATCCCATTACCAAAGAATTCAAAGAATTCCAGCCAGATAAAAATACCTAATGTGCCCTTTGTTTAGCCGTACTACCCAGATACACATTACATACACAATCTATTTTCAGATGAAAGCCCTTCCTTTGGCCAACCTTTCCTTGTTTTCCGTGCCCACCTGTGGATTTTCGTGGCGCGTCACACCTAGCGTGTCACTCACTACCATATGGCTCCCGTCCCACAGACTGGCTCATTAAGAGGTTCCTGGCTCGTGGTGGGCGGAGCCACTAGCGTAATTACAGCTTGGCTCTCCTCCGAGACACTTTGTGTGTGTGTGTGTGTGTGTGTGTGTGTGTGTGTGTGTGTGTGTGTGTGTGTGTGTGTGCTAGCCTCTCACTAGAGGCTGCTGGTGTCATTGGCTCCTCAAGCAGAGTGGTTTTCTGTCGGCTGCTAGCTCTGCCTTGTTTAAACTCCATAGACCCGTAAAGCTGGTGTTCTTCATTACGCTGGTCATTTTGTAATTAGCAAATTTGAGATGCTATTAGAGCAGGTGTGATGGCAGCTTTCCCTTTCTACTCCGCTACCTGTTCATCTGCATACGGAACTTTGTGCATGTCTGTCACATGCCTGTATGATCCAGAACTGAGCATCAGCTGTAGAGGACTTTATTTGTGACCTCCATGGAGGTTCTCTCTCCCTCCACTCCCTCCCTCCCCCCTACCTCCCAGGTACAGCTGCTCCAACCAGAAGGGCTTATTAACCAGCGCTGCTGTAGCTCTGCCGCAGTCTGGCACCTCAGCTCACTGCTGGCTGGGAGGTTGTCAGACTGTCTGGACAGGACTCTATGGGCTCTTAATGAAGCTCTAAAACAGATATGCTAATGTTCTGTAAGAGTGGTAAGGCGTGGGCCTTTCCTCGGATCCTGTCTGGGACAAATCTGTCAAGCCAGGGCCTGAGAAAGTTACTCTACATTTAAGCAATAAGGACTGAGGGGGTGTGGTACAGTGAGGGAAAAAAGTATTTGATCCCCTGCTGATTTTGTACGTTGGCCCACTGACAAAGACATGATAAGTCTATAATTTTAATGGTAGGTTTATTTGAACAGTGAGAGACAGAATAACAACAACAAAATCCAGAAAAAAGCATGTCAGAAATGTTATAAATTGATTTGCATTTTATTGAGGGAAATAAGTATTTGACCCCTCTGCAAAACATGACTTAGTACTTGGTGGCAAAACCCTTGTTGGCAATCACAGAGGTCAGACGTTTCTTGTAGTTGGCCACCAGGTTTGCACACATCTCAGGAGGGATTTTGTCCCACTCCTCTTTGCAGATCTTCTCCAAGTCATTAAGGATTCGAGCCTGACATTTGGCAACTCGAACCTTCAGCTCCTTCCACAGATCTTCTATGGGATTAAGGTCTGGAGACTGGCTAGGCCACTCCAGGACCTTAATGTGCTGCTTCTTGAGCCACTCCTTTGTTGCCTTGGCCATGTGTTTTGGGTCATTGTCATGCTGGAATACCCATCCACGACCCATTTTCAATGCCCTGGCTGAGGGAAGGAGGTTCTCACCCAAGATTTGACGGTACATGGTGCCGTCCATCGTCCTTTTGATGTGGTGAAGTTGTTCTGTCCCCTTAGAAGAAAAACACCCCCAAAGCATAATGTTTCCACCTCCATGTTTGACGGTGGGGATGGTGTTCTTGGGGTCATAGGCAGCATTCCTCCTCCTCCAAACATGGCGAGTTGAGTTGATGCCAAAGAGCTCGATTTTGGTCTCATCTGACCACAACACTTTAACCCAGTTCTCCTCTGAATCATTCAGATGTTCATTGGCAAACTTCAGAAGGGCCTGTATATGTGCTTTCTTGAGCAGGGGGACCATGCGGGCGCTGCAGGATTTCAGTCCTTCACGGCGTAGTGTGTTACCAATTGTTATCTTGGTGACTATGGTCCCAGCTGCCTTGAGATCACTGACAAGATCCTCCCGTGTAGTTCTGGGCTGATTCCTCACCGTTCTCATGATCATTGCAACTCCACGAGGTGAGATCTTGCATGGAGCCCCAGGCCGAGGGAGATTGACAGTTATTTTGTGTTTCTTCCATTTGCGAATAATCGCACCAACTGTTGTCACCTTCTCACCAAGCTGCTTGGCGATGGTCTTGTAGCCCATTCCAGCCTTGTGTAGGTCTACAATCTTGTCCCTGACATCCTTGGAGAGCTCTTTGGTCTTGGCCATGGTGGAGAGTTTGGAATCTGATTGATTGATTGCTTCTGTGGACAGGTGTCTTTTATACAGGTAACAAACTGAGATTAGGAGCACTCCCTTTAAGAGTGTGCTCCTAATCTCAGCTCGTTACCTGTATAAAAGACACCTGGGAGCCAGAAATCTTTCTGATTAAGAGGGGGTCAAATACTTATTTCCCTCATTAAAATGCAAATCAATTTATAACATTTTTGACATGGGTTTTTCTGGATTTTTTTGTTGTTATTCTGTCTCTCACTGTTCAAATAAACCTACCATTAAAATTAGACTGATCATTCCTTTGTCAGTGGGCAAATGTACAAAATCAGCAGGGGATCAAATACTTTTTTCCCTCACTGTATATGGCCAATATACCACGGCTAAGGGCTGTTCTTAGGCGTGACGCAACGTGGAGTGTTGGCCATAAACCACAAACCCCTGAGGTGCCTTATTGCTATTATAAACTGGTTACCAACGTAATTAAAGCAGTAAACAAGTAATTGTGCGTCATACCAGACAATATCCTCAAACTAACCGTTTATTATATATTATGATCCAAAATAGAACGTAATACATTAAATAACTGCATAGCACATATATAGTGATTGCACATCATGCTGTTTTATATTGAATACTATGCTTACCGGCCTATTTAATTGGTGCAGATATCAGAAATACGTTGTATACTGGTCTGTTGGTTCAGACAGGTCAGTAGAGAGATGAGATGTAGGACAGTGCTGCAGGAATGTTTGCCGTCTCCTCTCTCTCTCTTAGCTCTGCCCCAGTAGGGGTCTGCTGACCTTGGGCCTGCTGTCTGATCACTGTCATCGTCTGACTTAGTTACCCAGCAACCGCACATCACCGGGACAATCCAAAGTTACCCCAGCACCGCATATCATCGGGACAACCCAATCCCCCCCGCTCTCTCTACACACACAGACGCAGGCACAGACTCACAGAAACACACACACACACACAGCCTGCCCCCTGAGATCTGACACCTGACATGTAAGAAGGGTCAGATGAAGGACAAGAATGGCCAGATAATTGCCTGACTCAAGATTCTGTGTGTTTGTGCTTCTGTGTGTTTGTGCTTCTGTGTGTCTGTGTGTTTGTGCTTCTGTGTGTTTGTGCTTCTGTGTGTTGGTGCTTCTGTGTGTTGGTGCTTCTGTGTGTTGGTCCTTCTGTGTGTTGGTCCTTCTGTGTGTTTGTGCTTTTATGTGTTTGTGCTTCTGTGTGTTTGTGCTTCTGTGTGTTTGTGCTTCTGTGTGTTTGTGCTTCTGTGTGTCTGTGTGTTTGTGCTTCTGTGTGTTTGTGCTTCTGTGTGTTGGTGCTTCTGTGTGTTTGTGCTTCTGTGTGTCTGTGTGTTTGTGCTTCTGTGTGTTTGTGCTTCTGTGTGTTGGTGCTTCTGTGTGTTGGTCCTTCTGTGTGTTGGTCCTTCTGTGTGTTGGTCCTTCTGTGTGTTTGTGCTTTTATGTGTTTGTGCTTCTTTGTGTATGTGCTTCTGTGTGTTTGTGCTTCTGTGTGTTTGTGCTTCTGTGTGTCTGTGTGTTTGTGCTTCTGTGTGTTTGTGCTTTATGTGTTTGTGCTTCTTTGTGTTTGTGCTTCTGTGTGCATGTGTGGTATGTGGGTGTGTAAAAGTCAATGTGAGATTAAAGAGAAGAACAAGCCAAGGTGATTCTGGGAGAGTATTCATTAGTGGTTATATGTCAGAGATCCCAGAACAAAGATAAAGGATTTGTGTAGCTCTGTGTCTGTACAGACAGACCAGTGATGGAGCTTGGCTTTTAGACGGCACCCTGGTATGAAAGGGCACAATGCTACCTCTCCTCTCCTCTCCTCTCCTCTCCTCTCCTCTCCTCTCCTCTCCTCTCCTCTCCTCTCCTCTCCTCTCCTCTCCCCCTCACTGCATGCCCTCTCACAGTGTCCCTCCATTCATCACTCCCAAACAGCCTCTCACCACCACAGACCCAACAGATCTGTCTGTCTGGAGAAGATTTGTTTGTGTACTGATATCTGACCACTGAGAGAAAGAGAAAGGGAGAGAGCGAGACCCCCACATCTTTCATCCCTCGTCCATGTCTAAACCTGTTTTCACACTAATTTCCTCACAGTATCCCTCTCTCTGGTAGCCATCCGGAGCCTCGCTCAGTCGACTCTGCTTGTTTTCACTAGACAATCTTCCCTGTCATTGGGAATATAAAGATAACGTCCGGCTTCAATGTTTTGAATGTGCCAGGGGGAATGTTTTTCTGCTTAGCGTAGCCTTGCTGTTTAAGAACACTAAATGAATGGAGAACTAAGCAGTGCAGTGGCATATTAATAGGCCTTCCTGCCTCTCGCTGAAATAAAAACAGCTCTGAATATCAAGTACTAGACTATTGCAGTATGCAGCATGTTAAAATATTGTCCATTGGTTAGAATGGAAATTTGGCTTCGGTCTTTCCCAACACTCCCAGACCGCTCAGGTCGGGTCTGGTGTATTCAGGTTTGGGTGGACCCGTGAAGACCTCTAACACAGACACGTTGAGAGGCATAGGGTTAGCAGCAGTGCAGCCCCTCGATTGGGGTTAAGTGCCTTGCTCAAGGGCACAACAACAGGCGATGGTACATGGGATCAGACAGAGTCCAGCAGCCTTCCAATTCAGTTCCATTCCCATTTTTGTGTTGCCCGGCACAGGGCTTGAACCAGAAACCTTCCAGCTGCTGGTCCGCCTCTCTCATCTCTAGGCTACTGCTGCCCCTTACACCTCACGAAGAACTCGGGACAAAATGTAATTATTTGAAACTGGAACAAAGATCAAAGATTGGTTAACAATCAATAAAAAAAGCACTGTAGATCTATACTTTTCCCATGGAAAATGTTCCAAGGTGTTTTATTCTCTGTGCTCTAGTATCCACTAACAGCCCAGATGTACCTGGTTATGTAAGCAGCCAATTAAGCCCTGTGCATTGTTTCACTTCTAAGTGTTTAATTGGCGAGAGCAATTATATTGGGCCATTATATTAGTGGTCTCTGCTCATCTCTGTTCCAGCTTTAATTGCTGGCTGAAATCTGCGCCGCAATTACAACGACTGCCGCTAACAGCAAGATTTAAACACACGCTGCTGCCACAGCTCAGTGGGTTTATTGTGTTATCCTCACATGCTCCCATTTAGAGAGGCCTGTCACGGTCTACATGTGTTGCTATAATCTGCCATTTCTGCACTGATCCATATATGGGCTGAGCAGACGCACACAGCTACTCTGCACAGGTTTATTGATCTCTATCCACATATATATATAAGAAGAGTCGTAAACATACGGTAGGCCTACTACACCATGTCATCTCCCTGCCCTCAGGGTGTGGTATATCACACCTGAGGAGGAAGCAGAACAGTGGCTGGTTTGTTGTCATTGGTTACTGAGGTGGCTGAGGCCACCGGCTGATAGGCCTTGACTTTTGACCATGTAGGTGGGACCAGGGCAGACATATATCCCCCTTCTGCACCTCCCATTGGGGGAGACCTCCGTGTTGGCCCCTCAGTGTTGGCCGTCAGTGTTGGCCGGAGGTAGAAGGGCTTTGAAGTCTACAGGGAGTGATTAACCTGCTGATGATTAATGAGCCCAGAGAGGTGCAGAACATCTCCAGTTCAGAGGCCACTGCCCTGGTGGCTAGAGGAGGAGGATTCATTTCTCTCCCTCCATTGATCTGGGATGTTATGCGACATCTCCATCACAGTCAAAATCCCCCCTCCAAGCAAAGAATGCCTTATAATATGGATAGAAGCTTAGTCCAAAAAGCTTGCTAAGAAAGTGAAGTAGGTTAGAGTGCTCTCACGTTCAGATATCTCCATGACAACAGGATACAATGATGAGGATGGAGGAAGAAAACTATTTTCGGTGGTCACAATTGGTTCTTCTCCTATCCTCCATCAGAGCCTCCCCTGTGTGATGTGTCACCTCTTTGATGGTTCTGCTGTATTTAGGTTGGAACCAGGGCTGTAGTGTTGATGTGTGGGCACATGTGACTGGGGACAGAATAGACAGAGAGATATCTCAGTGTAAAGTGGAGCAGCTGTGTAGAGTGGAGGTTGGTTGTGTGAGTCAGAGAGCCCATAGGAGTTGTCATAGTTCTGGTAATGTAGGTTAACTCTGCTCACAGGAAGAACACAGGGCTCAACCACAGCTTTGATGACATGCCTGCCAATCACAAACCATTTTTATTTCTAGGGATGCATGAAACTGACTTTTGTTCCACTCAAAAGTATGAATAATTTGTTCCCTTTTGCGCATTCTGTAAAACTTTTTATGGTTGTGTGGTAAAAAGTTGAGATTGTGGTGTGTGCATGCAGGGGCGCAACTTTGGTTTTAGGGTTTCATTTTTTTTATCCAGTCGGATAAACACTCCAAACAGCCTACCCGACTGCTCGGAGGCATCCGCATGGTCAAAAATGCAATTTCAGAATGTGGGGGGGACATCCCCAGTGAAAGTTGCGCCCCTGTGTGCATGCGTGCATATTTTTCTATGTGTGTGTGTGTGTGCGTACGTGTATATGAGTGTTTATAAGTGCGTGTTGCAGAGATAGAAGAGTAGTGTGGAAGTTGCTCCCTGTCTCCCCCTGCTGGTCAGGCTGGCAAACCCGTTCCAGGATATAATGGTGAGAACTAACCTGTCTCCTTCATTAGAGCAGAACTATCCAGGGGTGTCATGCACCCCCAAAATCTGAGGGGGCACAAAGAACGCAAGGATGGTTGTGGGGTGGTGTCTAGGCCCCCCATCCGCTAGTTGGAGAATTTTGCATTTTTCAAACACCTGAAACAGCTTTTTCATGTAAGCTAGAGCCATAATCATTATGTTTAATCTTATGTAAAAAAAAATATTTCTTCTGCATATCTAAGCAGAAAAACCTCTTGAGCTGTCTGTATCCTCCTGATTGGTGGTTCTTGTTTTAAAGAAACTAAATATGCTTCTCTGCATCTCTGCTAAAATCTGGGCAAAAGATTTAAAGGAATGTGAGTCTTATTCAGTACATTTAGTAATTGCTTGCTTTTCTAAAGTCTACCAACCTTGCCAGCAGCCATGCCAGCTAAGGTACACTATATATACAAAAGTATGTGGACACCCCTTCAAATTAGTGGATTTGGCTATTTCAGCCACACTCGTTGCTGCCATGTGTATAAAATCGAGCACACTGCCATGCAATCTCCATAGACAAACATTGGCAGTAGAATGGCCTTACTGAAGAGCTCAGTGACTTTCAACGTGGCACCGTCATAGGATGCCACCTTTCCAACAAGTCAGTTCGTCAAATTTCTGACCTGCTAGAGCTGCACCGGTCAAGTGTAAGTTCTGTTATTGTGAAGTGGAAACGTCTAGGAGCAACAATGGCTCAGCCGCAAAGTAGTAGGCCACACAAGCTCACAGAACAGGACCGCCGAGGGCTGTAGTGCATAAAAATCATCGGTCCTCGGTTGCAACAACCACTACCGAGTTCCAAACTGCCTCTGGAAGCAATGTCAGCACAATAACTGTTTGTTAGGAGCTTCATGAAATGGGTTTCCATGGCCAAGCAGCTGAACACAAGCCTAAGATCACCATACACAATGCCAAGCGTCGGCTGGAGTGGTGTAAAGCTTGCCGCCATTGGAC
The DNA here is from genome assembly GCF_964263955.1 of Coregonus lavaretus. Taxonomy (NCBI): domain Eukaryota; kingdom Metazoa; phylum Chordata; class Actinopteri; order Salmoniformes; family Salmonidae; genus Coregonus; species Coregonus lavaretus. The sequence goes on from NC_140000.1 coordinate 47,451,703, forward strand.
TCTGGAGCAGTGGAAACACGTTCTCTGGAGTGATGAATCACGCTTCACTATCTGGCAGTCCGACAGACGAATCTGGGTTTGGCGATTGCCAGGAGAACACTACCTACCCGAATGCATAGTGCCAACTGTAAAGTTAGATGGAGGAGGAATAATGGTCTGGGGCTGTTTTTCATAGTTCGGGCTAGGCCCCTTAGTTCCAGTGAAGGGAAATCTTAACGCTACAGCATACAATGACATTCTAGACAATTCTGTGCTTCCAACTTTATGGCAACAATTTGGGGAAGACCCTTTCCTGTTTCAGCATGAAAATGCCCCCGTGCACAAAGCGAGGTCCATACAGAAATGGTTTGTTGAGATCGGTGTGGAAGAACTTGACTGGCCAGCACAGAGCCCTGACCTCAACCCTATCAAACACCTTTGGGATGAATTGGAATGCCAACTGCGAGCCAGGCCTAATCACCCAACATCAGTGCCCGACCTCACTAATGCTCTTGTGGCTGAATGGAAGCAAGTCCCCGCAGCAATGTTCCAACATCTAGTGGAAAGCCTTCCCAGAAGAGTGGAGGCTGTTATAGCTTCAAAGGGCGGACCAACTCCATATTAATACCCATGATTTTGGAATGAGATGTTCAATGAGCAGGTGTCCACATATTTGGTCATGTAGTATAGATAGACCAGCTAGCTACTCTAACTTGATTGATAGCCTGAAATGGCTTCTTGGTAGCTAGTTATGAGGTTTGGAAATTGGTAACCTATCTGGGCTAGTTAAAGCCAACTTCATAACATTTCTTGGTGGCTAGTAATATTACAGAGAGTAGTATTACAGAGAAACAACAAAACATTTACAAAAACAAAATATGTATTTTTTTAAACAGGACAAATCTGAGGGGGCACGTGCCCCTGTGCCCCCTATGGGCATGACGCCTCTGGAACTATCCCAAATGTTCTGAAATGTCTCAGTCAATTTACCTGACCAGTATGCAGAGAGATACTGCTTTTCAGGCTCTGCAACTGTAATCAGTTACATGTAGTTGACAAATACAAAAAAGGTATTAATGTCACACTGTAATTGTTTTAATATGTGCACGTTTGAGAGGAGTCCAGGCATGTTGACTTGCGAAAAGAAAAAACACACACCATCAAAACAATGGTTGAACTTTAGAGCAAGCCACATTTTGACATCCCACCTTGCTGGTGAAATATAAGCCTTATAAATCAGATTTCTATGCACCTCTCTCTTCTCCAGTAACAGTGATCGACGATGACATGCAGGAGGTGACGCCAAGGACCCTGGGAAATATTGTGGTGAGGTAAGCCAGCCGCATGGTCATGGTCACACCTCTGTGAGCAGCTAAGTAATTCTGTTATTCTGGAGTAGCAAACCTTTCTGTCTCTGCCTCAGGGATAAACACACAGGGAGATGGACTCACACTCTCACTTTTAGAAACTTGAGCACAGTAAAAATAACTCCTGTTTTATATGTGTTCAAATATGAGGGTGGAATTGTTTTATGGAAAGAATTTACGTAGAATCGATCATACAAAACATTTCTACATCACCCAGGGCTACATGAAGCACCCTCCTCTCCATACAGATAGGTCTCCACTGTAGGAGCTCCATCAGAAGGACCTGAGAGAGAAAGAGAGAGAAGTGTGTGTGTTTACATTACATTTACATTTACGTCATTTAGCAGACACTCTTATCCAGAGCGACTTACAAATTGGTGCATTCACCTTATAGCCAGTGGGATAACCACTTTACAATGTTTTTTTTTTTTTTCTTTGGGGTGGGGTAAGGGGGGGTAGAAGGATTACTTTATCCTATCCCATGTATTCCTTAAAGAGGTGGGGTTTCAAGTGTCTCCGGAAGGAGGTGAGTGACTCCGCTGTCCTGGCGTCGTGAGGGAGCTTGTTCCACCATTGGGGTGCCAGAGCAGCGAACAGTTTTGACTGGGCTGAGTGGGAACTGTGCTTCCGCAGAGGTAGGGGGGCCAGCAGGCCAGAGGTGGATGAACGCAATGCCCTCGTTTGGGTGTAGGGACTGATCAGAGCCTGAAGGTACGGAGGTGCCGTTCACCTCACAGCTCCGTAGGCAAGCACCATGGTCTTGTAGCAGATGCAAGCTTCAACTGGAAGCCAGTGGAGTGTGCGGAGGAGCGGGGTGACGTGAGAGAACTTGGGAAGGTTGAACACCAGACGGGCTGCGGCATTCTGGATGAGTTGTAGGGGTTTAATGGCACAGGCAGGGAGCCCAGCCAACAGCGAGTTGCAGTAATCCAGACGGGAGATGACAAGTGCCTGGATTAGGACCTGTGCCGCTTCCTGTGTAAGGCAGGGTCGTACTCTCCGAATGTTGTAGAGCATGAACCTACAGGATCGGGTCACCGCCTTGATGTTAGCGGAGAACGACAGGGTGTTGTCCAGGGTCACGCCAAGGCTCTTCGCACTCTGGGAGGAGGACACAACGGAGTTGTCAACCGTGATGGCAGATCATGGAACGGGCAGTCCTTCCCCGGGAGGAAGAGCAGCTCCGTCTTGCCGAGGTTCAGCTTGAGGTGGTGATCCGTCATCCACACTGATATGTCTGCCAGACATGCAGAGATGCGATTCGCCACCTGGTTATCAGAAGGGGGAAAGGAGCAGATTAGTTGTGTGTCGTCTGCGTAGCAATGATAGGAGAGGCCATGTGAGAATATGACAGAGCCAAGTGACTTGGTGTATAGCGAGAATAGGAGAGGGCCTAGAACTGAGCCCTGGGGGACACCAGTGGTGAGAGCACGTGGTGCGGAGACAGATTCTTGCCACGCCACTTGGTAGGAGCGACCGGTCAGGTAGGACGCAATCCAAGAGTGAGCCGCGCCGGAGATGCCCAACTCGGTGAGGGTGGAGAGGAGGATCTGATGGTTCACAATATCAAAGGCAGCAGACAGGTCTAGAAGGACAAGAGCAGAGGAGAGAGAGTTAGCTTTAGCAGTGCGGAGAGCCTCCGTGACACAGAGAAGAGCAGTCTCAGTTGAATGACCAGTCTTGAAACCTGACTGGTTTGGATCAAGAAGGTAATTCTGAGAGAGATAGCAAGAGAGTTGGCTAAAGACGGCACGCTCAAGAGTTTTGGAGAGAAAAGAAAGAAGGGATACTGGTCTGTAGTTGTTGACATCGGAGGGATCGAGTGTAGGTTTTTTGAGAAGGGGTGCAACTCTCGCTCTCTTGAAGACGGAAGGGACATAGCCAGCGGTCAAGGATAAGTTGATGAGCGAGTTGTGTTGGGAGCTGATTGTGTGAGCCGGGTCACGGCGAGGGCACATCAGTCATTCCTCCCCATTGTGCTCTTATCTGTGAGCCTGTTACCTGGAAATCACTCCCATCTTCCATTCACCACCTCATTGTTATTGCTGCCACTGTTTCTGCACCAACAAGGTGGATTACAATGGATTCAGCCCAAGCTGCTATGGAGCTTTTCATCAGAGAACAAATAGCCGCAACTCTTAAAACCAACCCTTTTCTCTTGTTTAAGAACTAACACCTAGCTCTGAGGTGAATTAATAATGGAGAATCTCTCTTCGAGAGTCAAGATGGTGGGAGGCATCAGAAGTCCTCCACCCCAGACTTTTATTTTCTTATAGTGCATTGTGCAAATGAACCTTAGGCATTGTTATTGCCTTTGGGTGGCGAGGATCTCACGTGTTAAGAAAAAGCATTAGCGCCCTAATTGAATTTGGTTAGTTTTGTTGCTTCAAAGGCTGTTATTTTTGTGTGTGTGTGTGTGTGTGTGTGGAAGTGCATTCAAAAAAGGTGACAGCCAAATTAGGATATAAATGCAGGCGGTTGAACCATGGAACATGATTAGGTCTTGGTTTATCAGAGCAATATCAGAGGTGCCCTAGATCTGGCTGCAGTCAAAGACAGACGGGGAAAGTTTGAATACTCTCAGTACATACTTTTTTTTATCTATTCCAACTTTGTTCAAAGGTTATTTGTTCTTGATGCAACTACAGTACACAAACATGCTGCTTTGTAAACTGGTGTGATGCAGACAGGGCTTGAACTTGGATGACCCTCTCAAGAACATTTGGGGGTGATCGAGTGACCCTGGGTAAACAAAGGCTCAGATACTCAGTCACCCTATATGTGTGTGTGTGTTCACACGGAGGGTCAGGTCAGGCCCAGCAGACACTGGGCAACATGTCTGAACCCACTAAGGTGTAGTGTAATAGTATCCACGACCACAGCCCCCCCAACTCTTTTATAAACCTTATAGACTGACAGGCTTATCTTTCCAATTTAGTCACTTGCTAAACCCAAAGTATTATAAGGGTTTAGATATCCTAGAGTATCTTATCTCTCCATAGAAAAACAGTGCCTTAGACATCTTGATGCCGGGGGGGGGGGGGGGGGGGGGCGGGTTATTGTGACAATGGGTTCATGGGTAAGGGAAGACAACCCTAGACCTCCTCTGACATTAAAGTTATAAAGGAACTGTTGTTTTGTAGCATTTGTTATTAGCTCTAGTTGTTGTTGGATGTTATTTGTAGCATCACAGAGTATGGCTCTTTCTTCCCTCTGTGCCACTGTAATAGTCCTCACCGTGATTGGCCTGGAGATCCAGCTGTCCCACAGTGTCACCTCTCACTGCTGCTGTCTGTTGTGTGTCAGACACTAGTCTCTCTCTCACACACACACCCTCTCTGTCTCTCTCTCCTCCAGACTGCCACTACCACCAGGAGCAGCCGTATCTCTGTGGCAGAACCAAGAGCTTTTCAAGGAGCTCTACTTCACCAAGTTCCCTGTAGGTGATCTCATTGTAGATTTAAACTCTTGAATTACCATGTAAATAGGGACAAGGTACGTGGATTTATTTTTTGCTGGCCAGTGATGCCATCTAGTGGTTCAAATGTAATGAATGATTATACACTGAGTGCACAAAACATTAGGAACACCTGCTCTTTCCATGATATAGACTGACCAGGTGAATCCAGGTGAAAACTATGATCCCTGATTGATGTCACTTGTTAAAATCCACTTCAATCAATGTAGATGAAGGGGAGGAGACAGGTTAAATAAGGATTTTTAAGCTTTGAGACAAGTGAGACATGGATTGTGTATGTGTGCCATTCAGAGGGTGAATGGGCAAGACAAAATATTTAAGTGCCTTTGAATGAGTATGGTAGTAGGTGCCAGGCACACCGGTTTGAGTGTGTCAAGAACTGCAACCCTGCTGGGTTTTTCACACTCAACAGTTTCCCGTGTGTATCAAGAATGGTCCACCACCCAAAGGACATTCAGCCAACTTGACACAACTGTTGGAAGCATTAGAGTCAACATGGGCCAGCATCCCTTTGGAACGCTTTCGACACCTTGTAGAGTCCATGCCCCGATGAAAGTAGGCTGTTCTGAGGGCAACTCAATATTAGGAAGGTGTTCCTAATGTTTTGTACACTCAGTGTAGATAACAGATCAAAAACACTCAAAAGTGATATACGCTAGAGTGGTGATTTTATCTGAATGTCAGTCATTACCTGCTGTTTTACCTTAGGGTTTCTATGACACCATGGACGCAGGCTACGTGGATGAGGAGGGTTTCCTGTACATCATGTCTCGCTCTGATGATGTCATCAATGTGGCGGGCCACAGGCTGTCGGCAGGGGCACTGGAAGAGGTATGAGCGGAGATACTAATAGACCCAGATTGCATGGATATGAATCCACCTGTTAACAGGTTATTCCCTTGTGTTGTGGTGTCTGTGTCAGCCACACGGTGGAGACACATAGCTAATGACTGGAGTAGAAATGTCATTTGGAAAAAGGTTTCTTCATGTAACCTGACCAGAAATTTATTGTAACATCTCTGAATGTTCTTGCCTAAACATCAGACTGTGCCATGGTTACGCCATGGATTTTCAGTCTGATCGAAGTCGCCCTAAAAAATACTCAATAGTCTCTACAAGCCAGAATGTTGAATAAAATGTTATTTACAGTTACTTTACCGGTTGTACATGTTGTTGGTCCTTTTGGAGGTGGAGATAGGGTATCCACAGCAGTGGAGGCTCCTCAGAGGAGGAAGGGGAGGACCATCCTCCTCAGTGAATTTCATAAAACTTTACTAAATATAATCACGTCACCAAATAATTGATTAAAACACACTATTTTGCAAAGAAGGTCTACAGTAGCCTCAACAGCACTCTGTAGGGTAGCACCATGGTGTAGCCGGAGGACAGCTAGCTTCCATCTTCCTCTGAGTACATTGACTTCAATACAAAACCTAGGAGGCTCATGGTTCTCACCTCCTTCCATAGACTTACACAGTAATTATGACAACTTCCGGAGGACGTCCTCCAACCTATCAGAGCTCTTGCAGCATGAACTGACATGTTGTCCACCCAATCAAAGGATTAGAGAATTAATCTAGTACTGAAAGCATAAGCTACAGCTAGCTAGCACTGCAGTGCATACAATGTGGTGAGTAGTTGACTCGGAGAGAAAGAAAATAGTTGAACAGTTTTGAACAAATTAATTTCTTCCTAAATGAAGGAGAAGCAAGAGAGAAATAGAGAGAGAGATTTTGTCTTTTTTTTCTCACTTGCTTAGCTAGCAAATGCAGCTAGCTAGTTTAGCCTACTGAAACACCCTGCTCAAACAGAGGGATGCTTTGTTAGCTAGCTGGCTATGACTATGCAACACAACACTGGAACTCTTCCAAGTCAAGGTAAGCTTTTGGTTTTACTAATTTATTGCCACCGGGGCCCGCCGGTGTAACTGCTTACTGACTGTACACTGTAACTTTACTGCATGATTGTAGCGGGTTTACTAACGCGTTAGTTCTATTAGCTATGCTGACTATGATGTTACTTTAGCTAATATGGTGACAACAATGTAGCGGTTTGTCTTCTTTTTTCTTTTTTTTCCTGGTCACATACAGCTGATGTGTTGTGCATTGATGTCAACAAGCAAAGGTTAAAGGAGGAGACCGCATAACGTAGATGCGAGAAGGAATACAACGTGGCTGATATGAAACTGTGTTTACGCGTGATCGGGGGTGTATTCATTCTGCCGATTCTGTTGAAAAACTGAACAAAATGGGGATAAACATACCTGAATTTGTCCAATAGAAACTCTTGTTTGCAACTGTTGGACTAATGATTACAATATCAGCTGGATGCAGGCAAGAGTGTGCAAGGTGGTATTGAATGTCACTGTCTGTCCATGTGTGTGCACCTACGTTGTAAACTTTTATTCATAGGCGAGGTTGTAGCAACCTAATGATGGGAATAGGGAAAATTTGAGTATCATGTAGTAGCCTAAACCTATTGCTGTTACATTTAACTGGGTGAATGGAATATGAATGACAGTCATGCAATATGCTGTAATAGAAATGAGGCCATGCTCATGAAAAAAAAATCCTCCTCCCTCGTCTGAAACAGCACTGACCGCCACTGATCCACAGGAAAGTGTTGTTTTCCCGACTTTTTGCAGCGCCGGTAGGGTCTGTCGCTTGTATTTTCAATCTCTTAACGCATTGCATATGATGCACAATATGTAAACAATAGCCAAATGTAACTGAACGTAGTCGACCGAAGCACATTTCCTCACAATCAGCTGAAAGTGTTTGCCGTTTGGTCTGTGGTTCGGTTAAGCTCTGCCATATTGTGCAAGTGTTTGTCATGTGCGAACGTGGTTTGCATGTGTTTGATGCCATTCCATTCGCTCCGTTCCAGCCATTATTGTGAGCCGTCCTCCCCTCAGCAGCCTCCACAACAGGTAAAATAAGTTGAAATGAAGTTTGTTCAACATTCTGACTTGTAATGGGATTGTTTGGGAATGCTGAGCCTACATGTTAGAGACGGGTGTGTAAGTATTTCACCCTCGGATTCTAAAAGGGGCTATGTGTGTTCCAGTCTGCTGCACCCCGGGGTGGTGGACTGTGCTGTGGTGGGTCTGGAGGACTGCCTGAAGGGTCACGTCCCCCTGGCTCTGTGTGTCCTCAGAAACGGTAAGAGACACAGTGACCCAGAGAGATACAGGATAAAGGTCCATTTAATTGAGCAGTTTGGGGATCCAACATTCCTGTGACTGTGGGGTTATAAAAAGTCAAACATCTGTGAATGTGGGTCTGTCTCAGACCTACAGAAGAGCCAGGAAGACGTGGTGAAGGAGATGGTGAGCCTGGTCAGAGAGACCATTGGACCAGTGGCTGCTTTCAGGAAGGTGCTGATTGTCAGAGGTCTCCCCAAGAACCGCTCTGGGAAGATCCCCCGCTCCTCCCTGGCTAACCTGGTCAACGGGAAGCTATACACGGTAACTCACCACACATTCACCCACCATGTCAATGCTTGTCAATCCTGTACTTGGATTGAAGCCAAGGCACACTTTGAGTCATGGCTGCATATTAATAAATAAAGTTGGTTGGTACTGGAAGACAAAGGTGCAATTATTCACCAAGAATAGCACTGGATTATTATTCATGTACAGCTGCCAATTATCTGGCGAGCCGATGTTGGATCAATTTAATTCATACCGACAAATTGAATAAAAGTTTGAGGATTATATCAAAGATGAAATTCACTCACGATGTAATAAGATTTAAACAGATCAAAAATAGAAATGAAAAAAAAATGGCTACTACTAGTAGTATGGAAGGCTGTGTCTGTCTCCACAGATATCTCCTACCATTGAGGACCCAGATGTATATAAGGACATTGAGAAGATGGTGAAACAGGAGCTGAGAGCCGCTGGACAGTAACTCTCTAACCTCCTGCTCTAACCCTCCACCTGGACTGCAGACAGTGCAGTCTACCATGAAGAGTGGACTAGAACTGTACCTCTGACTGGACAGAAAACAGTCCGATCGCTGGTCACTAGAGCTGTATGTACTTTAGCCAACTCCTCTGACTTTCATTGGCGTGACAATGAACATGGCACAATAGAAGGAGTTGACTATAGCACAAGCAGATCTGCAAACAGGTTACAGTATATCTTCACTATTTCACTGTAGACACTCCCAATTGTAGATTTAACAGTTACGCCGTCTAACATTACCCAAAGGGAACAGTCATTCTGAGAGATGGGTGTCACTACCTCTGTGTGGGGGTGACATTGAATAGCCAGGACAAGAAATGACATGAAATAACTTGATAGTATGTACTGTAGACCTTGAACATTGGTTAACAATCTTGTGAAAATGTGTAGTATATTTAACACTGTGAAATAAATTGTGAAAAAACTTGGTATAGCTATACTGTCAATTCTCTGAGTAAGGCCTAGAGTCAGATCAAGAGTTAACCGGCAATAGCCGACATCCACATAACTGTTTTGGCGGTGTCAAATTGGTGAGAAGCTGCTCCTGATCATTGTCACAAAGCCACACCCGTCCCACTCATGTTAGAAGTTCAGAAGGAGAAAGTGTAGGCTATATAGAAATAATGATGCTCAAATTGAAAATCATTCAACAAAATAATGTGGATATCTATCAGCCTAATCAAGGTGTAGATTACAACACACATTCCAGTGTTCAAACTGGTAAACAGGGATGCGTGGTATTTCTCTTAATGAGATTTTGTGCAGCCAATGGCAATGTCTGCTTTAGGTATAATATGTGAATGGCATAACCCTAACCTCCAAGTTTGGCCACGGCTGTTTCCAATGGAGGAAAAGAAGGAGTTCATGGTGCATTATAATCTAATGTCTCTTTACTTTCAACATTTACTGATAGTGGGTCACAAATCATCCAATTTGTAAGTCGCTCTGGATAAGAGCGTCTGCTAAATGACGAAAATGTAAATGTAAATGTATAACGCCAGGAGCCGCTTGTGCATTTCACAGCTCTAACGCAGTTCCACCTCAGACTCCACCAAAACAACCACTATGTGGTTTGAAGCCTAAATTTGTCATTTCCTCATGGGGTTACTAGTCATGGGTACCAATATTAAAGATAGTACAGGATGAAGAGAGGCAGAAACTGCCTCTCCAACAGAAATCCCAGATCACACTTTGTAGGCGATGTCATCGGGTCTAATGGTCGTGTCATGCAGAACTGCGCGTGTGCAGGCAGTAGAGGTCTTCACGAAATGAACCTGGGGCTTTCCCACCTGCACCTGATATGTATAAATATTTATTTTAAATATAGAGACCCGTTCCAAACAGACCCAAGGACAACTAGACTCATTCCGTATAGACCTGGTCGGATCCAGACCCGGTCCGATCCGAGTGAGGGAAGCAGCAGAAGTTATTTTTTAAGCTACTTTATTAACCGGAGCTGATAAAGTGCGAGAGGAGGGAGAGGTGCTGCTCTAGCAGGCGGGGGAGGGGCCGTACTGTGAGCGAGTGACACGGGGAGGAGGGAGGGAGAGACTAGAGACAACAAACAACCAAACAAGCCGACTTGCGCTATAGTAGACTAATAGCTACCATAGCTAGGTTATTTAATATCAAATATGATTATGTAGTAGCTACCTGTCTTGGACTGCATCAAACCGGGAGAAGCGAATGTTAGCTAGCTAGGCTAACTGAGGCTGCAGTGCATGTGCTTTCTCATTCTACAGTTACAAATAACAACCATTCAGAATATTAATAAGTAGCAGCCTGCCTACCTGTTGGCTCTTGGTCGTTGTAGCCTATCATTCTCCTTTAACTTTTAATTCCATCATTTTAATGCCATCTTCCATTGATATCCATATAGATATCTTCTAACTTTTACCACACACGGAATGAGGCTATATGACTGTAGCCTATTGCCGTTTATAAGACTTATGATTGGCCAACAAGCTACACGAGCCACGCTCCACTCTCGTGAAAAGCAAGAGCAGAAGCAGATATTATACCATTTCTTTCTCTCTCTACTGCAGCAGTCGTGTCCGGATCTGTACGGGCCCTTCCGGACAAGTCAGTTCAATTTACACATACCCGAGTCCCATGACAATCGTATCAGATCCGACCCAGACCCGTGACATTATTTAGAATTCCTCTCAGGTCCCGGATCGGATCTCAGATACTTTGATTCGGGTACAGGTGGATCCGTGAAGACCTCTAAAAGGAAGTCCTTCGATATAAAGTTGTTTTTGACGAAAATGAAAACGTGTCAGTTTGTCACTTTCATTAGGTTGGAGTAATAACATGTTCAACTACTTCAGACATTGGCTCGAATCTAGGTTTTGCCTTTTGATTTCGAGAAAGTTAACAACTAAGGATGCATTTTTCACTTCTCCCATTGACTTCTCAAACCCTGGTCTGGTCTGCGGAGTTTGCTTCGCAAGCGCTCCCAGAAGACTCGCGATGTTGCGCCACTGGGTTTAGAAACTCTGTGCCAATATTGTTCAAATAGCCATCATGCATTATGTTAATTATTTATAGGTCCGATTTTATAGTCCAATGCAGCCTTTTTTTTTATTTTTATCTCAGTATCAAAACATTTCTGGGTACAAGTTATGTGATGCGTCTCAATTAAATTTGCAAAGTGACTGTTCGGGAGTGGTCTGAGTGAGGGGCCTAATAGGAGCGATATGTTTATGTAACCTGAAAACTAGCTGTTATTGGCAGAGAGGTTTGCAACTCCCCTTGTTATTGGTCTATTGAAGGCCCAGTGCAGTTGTAACCAACTTCATATAGCCACCCAGAAGAAAGGCACACGGACACCCACACTTCAGGTTGACTTGGTTTTTATCTGCAGTAAAATATATCAAACAGTGATGACAGGCATTGACAGGGCGGTCACAGCCACACGTTTACGGCTCTCAGAATATCTCTGACTCAATGCACAAAGTGACCATATAACATAAATGTGTTGTGTTAAAAAAATATAGAAAAGTATACCTGCAGTAAAAGATATCAAACAGTGATGACAGGCATTGACAGGATGGTCACAGCCACACGTTCACTGGTTAGGTAGGACACAATATATATTTTAGATAGGAGCAACAGTAATGATACATGCCCTCAATGTAAAGTGACATCAATCCAAAAACACAGAGCACAAGTACAACCCTTTTATTATAAACCTTTTAAGGTAGTAAGAAAATAAACATGCACTTAATATTTCAATAAAGAAGTCTTGAATTACCAATAAAACACCTGCTAGCAATAGCTAGCGTGACTTGCCTAGTTAAATAAATAAATAAAATAAATTACAGTGCACTGACTGACGGTGCTAGTTAGCTCGTTATTACCATGGCTAACTAAGCCAGCAAACACTTGATTAACTTGCCGAAATAGGCTTTAAATACATTAACCGCAACATAAATATATACATAGTCACATTCGCTATTGACTTTGGGATATATGAACCAGTTTTCCAAAGACACTATTGTGTTATACAGTTTTAAACAGTTTTTATGTACAGAAGGAAACACGAACTTGTTCTCAGAATATCTCTGACTGAAGAGCAGAGCAGCCAGACCAACTTTCCAAATAGGGGAGAAGCGCTCAAAACCCACTAGTTGTTCTTTCAAGGAAAATAATACAAAAATGGTAAGTCTGAAGACCTCTCGTATTGCCAACCTTACTACAATGACAGCAAATATTTTTATGAATTCGACAACACATAATGAAAGGAAACTTTATTAATATCAAACCTTTTTCTGAAGTGAATGGTTTCACCCACTACTCTGCCTGCGAACAGCGGTGTTCTTCGATATCTACATTGCGCGCAGCGCGAGCGAGGTTGATGGAAACTCTACATTTTAACTTTGTCACACAGTCAAAAACGTGATTTTCCTATGTTTTGTATATATTAACACACTATGATTTTGGAATAATACTGTGGAATTGTGTAAGTCTGCCAATAACAACTAATTTGAGTTTTTCCCCCATTCCCACTCAGACCACTCCCAGACAGTCCTAGCAACATTTTTGCTTGAGAATTGATTTTTGCTAAGGTATTTTTGTTTATTTTTGATTGAAAACAATCACAGTAAGGTATTTAATTGTTAAACAGAAATTGTTTGATTTTGAGATAAAAACGGCTGCATTTGACCTGTAAGTAATTTGGGTCCAGGAAAACGTCTGAGCCCTGGGTGTATTCAGGAACATTAAACACTGAACATTGCAGTTAGAAATAGACTGACTAGAGCTGACACGATCCATCTGATAGACAATCTTTTTTTGTTCTACACAATACATTTCTATCTGAACATTCTGTTACGTTATGTCCTCCTGAACAGGCCGCTGTAGTCGCTGGAAGGGTCTCCCACCTCACAGTTTAGCTTCAGTTTGGGTTCAATCCTCATGCTGCCAACATTTTAACACTATTAATGAAGCTTACTTTATGCCTAATTACAGACTTCAACAAACCACAACCGTACAAATCAAAATCCCTTCATATTACTACAATAACATAATCATTTTGCAGTCAACGGAATATAGCTGAAAGCACTAATGATGCCAGAACTGAGCTCTGGAGTGGATATTCGGGTGTTCCACATCCTGCATCTATCATCCAATCTACCTTATTGATACATTGATGTGTTAATTGTCATGTTTATTTTATAGCTTATAGTTTAATATGATGGATGAACTCTTCATACTAGAGCGCTGAAGTGAAGCAATGAGTGAAAAAAAGAGTCATTTCAACAGCTACTTCACTGACAGTATTTTTTTTATTGGCAATGAACATTTGTTTGATCACCACTTAGTTTTGACCAAAATACAATTAGTAATAAATAAAAAATGGACACAAAATAAAATGATTCTTTGTTTGTGCAAATTGAAGATGTAAAAAGTCAACAAAAAAGTCAAACTTGATTGAGTACTCCAGCAGAAATAACTCAAAGACAGGTAGGAGGGCTGTACAATAGGTTTCCCTGGCAACTCAGACAAAAACAAAGAGTTAACAGTTACACCAATGTCACAGCAAGCAACAGGTTTGTCATTAAAATTCACCTCACTTCGACATGTCCATATACACTCTACGCACACTGAGTTAAGCAGTCTGTCTTTCAGTTATTTCTCAGCGATGCTGAGTCGGACACCACGGCAAAAAAAAAAAAAGGCCAGCTTGGATGAGTGTGTATATTGTCAAGAGTTTCTTCATGTATGGCCTGACTTATTGTCAAGGTACTATAGGTGAGTGATAGCATCTGATGAAGAGTGTTCCTGGTGTTAGTTGAACTCTGAGCTGAGTAGCTTCAGAGTGGAGTCTATCCTTTAGTCTGTGGCTGTGGTCCAGAGTTTCTGTGGTTGTATCAAAGTGCTTGTCACATCATCAGTAAACGTCACAGTGCGTTTCTGTGTCCTCCTCCCAGAATGCTTTGCTATGAGATGGGCTCCCGTCATGATTGTGAGGTGATGGGCTGTGAATGGTGGATGGTCACTCAGATACATGGGGCTGTACATGCCACTAGAGGGCAGGCTTTACCAGCTGGGGGGGAGGGGTCACGTGGCGACCAGATGGACAGTCTGTCCAAGGTGCAACACACGTTCATCGGCACAATGGAAAATAACTGTGTACAAAATGGTCTCAGGGAATGATGGAGAAATGTTCAAAGAGCAGCATATTTTAACCAAGTTAATGGACTTTAAATGGGAAGGGGAGGTTTATTTGCACAAACTCTGAATATCTTTTCTTTTTTGTAATATAGATGTGTATATATTTATATATATATTAAAAAACCCTCATATTTATATTAATTTACAGATAACCTACACATCTCCTGGTAGAAGAAATACACAGTACATTATGCTTCAATAAGTTATTGTACATGTAAAAGGTAGAAACGGTGACAACAGGACAAACTGAAGGAAAGTAGCACCGGCAGCTGCTGTCCAGGTTTCAGGGGGCCTTGGCTTGTAAGTGCAGAGGGGGGTGGCTTGGCAGGAGGCACCCCTCGCTGGCCCCCCTCTCTCTCTCTTTTGGGGGTAGGGGGGCGCTTCTTGGCAGTGCGTCTCGTCAGAATATTTGTTCCAGGCAGGTTGACCCGTCCAGCAGCTCCAAGGTACAGTAAGACCTTCTATACATACAGTATCTGGACCTGAAAGAGAGGGGGTATGATGTAATTACACTGTGCCACTGTGAAGCTTTATCCACAGTCACAGTGCAGTTGTCATAAACATGGATTTGATCATATGGGAATTATTGTTGACATTACTAATTGTATAACATTATCTCATTTGAGACAGATTCATGTAGCTGCCATATCTCTCTACCTTGGCATTCAGGGATATTTATGTATTTATTAGGGATCCCCATTACTTCCTGCCAAGGCAGCAGCTACTCTTCCTGGGGTCCAAACACATTAAGGCACTTGCATCACACATAAAACAAAAGATACAACGGTACATCATATAACATTATTACACTACTACATATCTACAATCCAAATGTATAATACCACCTTACAACAATATTACAATGTACGTGTGTGTAGAGTGTGTGTGAGTGCGTAGGCGTGTGTCTGTACCAGTGTGTGTGTCTCTTCACAGTCCCCACTGTTCCATAAGGTGTATTTGTATCTTTTATTGATCTACTACTTGCATCAGTTACCTGATGTGGAATAGAGTTCCATGTGTACTGTGGCTGTAGTTGTCTGTGCTGGACAGAGATTAAAGGAGGGACAACAGAGTGAGGCCGCCTCATGCTGCTGGCTTTGACTCCTATCACCTAATCATGGATGCCTGCACTAAAGGAGGGACTCTCCTCTCCAAGCAAACATGGTTATCTGTAAAGACAAGTTACCCTCTCACCCCGTTCCAATTTCTCAGAGTAATTTGCTTTCCCTGAGCAGAACGACAGATGTAAGAGAGAGGGAGAGTTTGTGTGTGTGTGAGCATGTGTGTATGCGCAACTGATAGCTTGTACAGGGATAATGTGTGTGATTTACAGCTTACAGTCTCTCTTCTCCTCCCTCAGCAGGAGTAGGTCCTCACTGTAGAGCTGTCCAGACGCTGCACTGCTGAGGGGCCAACTGTAGGGGGAGACAGAGACACGTCACTTAGTCACTCAGCTTCAACACCCAGAGTGGGCCCAGGGTCAGTAGAGAATGCTATCAAACTTACTTTATGCCCATAACAACTGACACAGGATCAGCTCCCATTGCCCACTGTGAGAGGGACAAACAAATGAGAGAGACAAACAAAACTGACTCTAAACCAGTTGATAAGGGCTAGGAGTACAGTACACCATACTGTGGATAAAACACACTGCACACACACGCACCACACCACACATGGGAACGAGGTTAGTCAAAATGTCAGCTAGCAAAGCCAAGGCACATTGCATCGCACACTCAGAGGAGGAGTGCACGTGGCCATTTTGAGTGAATCACACCTCGTACAGGAACAAGTCTGTTAATGTCATCATCACCACCACAGACCAGGGACCACAGATAGAGGCAGAGACAGGAAGGCAGACCAGTTACACTGGGGACTGTGTTAGAGAAGAACTGTGGTCAAAACCTGCATTCGGATGTCAGCCATAGACTTACTTGTATCAGAAGTTCTGGCATAACAAAGCCTACTGTACTACAGTCCAGGTATAACTCACTGGGCCACAGACGCAAGTTTCAATACAGCGTTCATCCCCTTGAAAACATGAAGATTTTGACCAGCGTCCTCTTTTAACAACAGGGCGAGGAGCAACACAAACCGGCAACTGTAAAACATCCATCTTATACATCATAAGTCTTCATTATTCTTTTATGTAAACCTCCTTTTACAGGGCAACTAACATAGCTCAACTAACATAGCTCAACTAACATAGCTCAACTAACATATGTATAGGGGATTCATTGCTTTAACTTCAAGGGTGCAGCAGCAGAGGCTGCAACTACCAACTACTGTACTAATAACAGTAACCTGAGTGACAATTACTCGACTCACAATGTCTACTATAACAAACTGACAACCTTGACAAGCAAATGGCCAACCTTGTAGTTGGCATCGGGGACAGAAAGAAACAGAGAGGAACAGAGCAGTAGAGAGAGAAGAGAGGAGGTACGGTAGGGTGGGAAGCAGGAACCAGGGAGTGTTGGGGGATGTAAAGGCACATAGGCCAACAGCAGGCCACATGGTATAGCTCCAGTATATCTGACCTTGAAACCAGTCCAAATACATGTCGTCAGGACTGTCATCCAGCGCCTCATAGAGCACTGCACACAGAGCAGCAGTCCCAGAGCAGAGAAAATAGAGATATAGTCAGCAACACGCTCCATCCATACACCGATAGAAGAGAGAGTGTGATGGGGAGAGAGAGCTCCAAGTAAAGAGAGGGGCAAGAGGACCACCCCCCCAAACTCTAAAACAGAAATGCAACCAGGTACAATCTTAATCAAATACATTAGCATGTTTTATATTATTCTAAGTGTAAGACTAATGGGGCTACTACTGAATGATTGTGTGGCAGCCAGCAAGTGTTTGATGAGTGCAATTTTACCATCAAATGTAGCATTATTAGCAATTCACATTCATCCATGCTAAGTGCCCTGAACTGGAGGCTCTAGTCTAATTGTTAGGTCTACTTTGTGGGGGTCTTGGCCATGCAGGGGGCCAGTGTGTGAGTCTGTGGGGGAGTTTACCTTCGGGGGGTAGCCTACGGGAGTGTGAGCCGGTGGTGACGCGGAAGCCAGCGGGGAGGGTCTCTGCCGAGCCGGGCATCATACTGATCCCTTGGACGTCCCGCGGGGGGAATTGCCTCCTCCACGATGGCCCCCGGAGGTCATTATCTTCATACTGACGGACAGACACACAGACACAGACAGGGACAGGTTAGAGATTGAGTTTAGAGATGGCGGCCATTATCTTATCACCAAATAAACTGGTCTGAGAACAGCTTGTGTCTGCATATACAGTAGTGTTTATAGTAGCTAACAAATATTACTAATTTCCCAATTTAGAAACTCAAACAAACTCTAAGACAATATGAGAGACGGGTGGATTGGGTGGGAAGTAAAAATTGAGGAAAGGTCTGAGGTGCAGTGAGATGGTGGAAAACTGAGTAATGATTGACAACAAACCCAGGTGTGTGTGTCTGTCTGCGTGTCTGTCACGGCCCATCACCCATGGTAACAGCGGGGCTAGCTGTCCGGGTGACAGGAGTCACTCACCTCGTCCAGTCGTCTCTCAGTGCCCAGGGCTAGCAGGTTATTATATTCCCTCTCCAGAATCTGACGTGCCTGGGGATAGGAAGGATAAATAGTTCTTATTAGGTACATTTGAAATGGAAGTTTAAGGTCTCTTTATTTTGGGCTACAGACGCTTTCAGTCATTTTGATACCAAGCCAGCATTACCAAACAGCTCACTGTTCTACTGGTCTGGCACTCAGGGTATTATTAGACCTGTTTGAGATGAAAAGACTGAGAAATGAAAATATGTGTTTGAAGTGTACTGCTAATGATGATCATCTAAATAATCTATTCTGTCCTGGGGTGAAACATCATAATTAACTTGCTTTTAGCTCAGAGAGACAAGACTACAAACACAGACTCTTGGAATTAAGACGTTAATGTCTCCCTCTTGTGGTATGGTTGTGCTAGTACATTGTGCATCGCACTCTTGTGGCATAACTATGCTATAGCATGATGCAGGGCAGAGGGATCTGACCTGAGTGCTTTGGTTGGGGATCTGGATGAGCAGCGCCAGGCTGGTGTAGTCAAAGTTGTCGTCGAGGGCGACCAGGGCCCCGTGCACACCGCTCTCCAGCAGGATGTTGGCATAGTCCTTCAGGCCGATGCTCTGGACCCAGCGGATAACCCGCTCGTTGCTCCACACCAGCACATCTGGGGCACACAGACATGGTATTAAATCAAATCAAATCAAATTGTATTTGTTACATGCGCCGAATACAACAGGTGTAGACCTTACAGTGAAATGCTTACTTACAAGCCCTTATTACAGTACAACACAACATGGGTGTTTGGCCGCAGAAACATAATTTTTCCAAGTCTGTTTACATGATGAAGAAAATCTTCAGGGCTCTGCTAGATTGGTCCTTAATGACCGTCACCTCCTAGCTCTATGATAGGTAGACACAATAGAATGCAATACATACTGTAAAGTAAGTGCGCTTCCACAACTATTACTTGCCTTAGCAGATTACTAAGGAGATTGTAATTAGACACTACTAGATATATTTTATCTTAAAGGGCTTTATCATCATTCCTTGAGCAGTCTTTAAAGGAAAAGGAAAATTCCACCCAAAAACTATATTTTTGGTATTTGTTTCATTAGTCCATTGTTGACATAGTCCCAAAATGTTTCGTTTGTCACCAATCAAGTTTTCAAGGTACTGTATATAACTTTCAAAATACAGAAATCATCCCCATCTGATGCATTTTGCATCATATGATGCTTTCTGTATTTTGAAAGTTAAATATCTTGAAAACTTGATTGCTGACAAGCAAAACATTTTGGGACTATGTCAACAATGGACTAATGAAACAAATACCAAAATATAGTTTTTGGGAGGAATTGTCCTTTAAGTACCTCTTGTTTCATGCTGGCTGTGCTCTCTGCGTCTCTCCAGCTCTTTCCTGTCATAGTTGAGCTTCTTCAGACCCATGATGCCATACTGCAAACTCGTCCTACAGTCATGCGAACATTAGAAAAGCAATTTTTTGAAAGACAAACACAATAATATTATGCACTTATTACCACAAAATGAGACTAAACACAAAACTTTCTGACTAAATCCTACTTTTCTACATCATGCAGGAGGAGGGCAGGTGAAGCTAGTGTACCTGTGAAAGCTGTCCACCATTTTGAGATGCACCCGGAGGTCCTTCTTGGTAAGGTGGTCCAGCATGCGGGCATCCACCAGGCACTCCATGAAATAGCTGCGGTACTGAGGTAGTCCTAGACTGGGCAACCACTCGTTCCCTATCCACTCATGGTTCATGTCACCATACGCTAGAGTCTGACAGGAAACAATGGCAAGGAAACAATTACGTACTGTAGCCCATTGTTAATCTGTAAACTACATTTGATCAAGTTGAAAAGTAGCCATATAGACACTGTTTTACTGTAAACCAACTCTGGTGTGAACTAGAGTAACTCTAAATAAACGACAATTCTACTGTTTTAATCCATGAGAGCGACAGCAAATTCTTTACCTGCGCCCAGCTCCCCTCCTCGGACTCCCCGGACCTCTGTCATTGGTCAGGCATGGAAAAGAAACAGTAGCAATATGCATGAGAACATAATAGCAACAGGTCATTGGACTACAGTCCAAAAGTCTCTACTTTAGCATCAGAGGCTGTTGACTTGCTCAAGCCAGAGCAAAGGCCTCAGAATGTACAGCAAAGTTCTCCCTCGCATACATTCCCCTAACAAACTATTCCAAACTAAAAGTAGAGCTCCATTTAAATATGTATGAAAACTCCCTATTCAAGGTAGAGAAAATGGCCTGTGGGATTTAGCTGCAATCTGAGAAGGGAAAATGATTTCCCACCTTTAGCGTGTGAACTGAACTGGCCCCATGGGATAGTAACACAGTTATCCCTTCAGTCCTGGCCTGAGCTGAGCTGCTGCCAGATTATATTTGATTTGGAGACAGGCGCTGCTGCCACATTAGGCCAATCCAGTCCCATTTGCACAAAACGGCTGGCACAAATGAGAGGCTTTTTTCCGTGGTTCGCCCTCCGTACAATGGTACTGAGTTGGCTATTAGCCTCATTGTGCCTGACATGCAGGCTGTATTAGAGGCAGGCAGCAGGGAGAACAGTGGAACAAAGGATAACCTTTATGTTCAAGCTCAAAGAGATATATTCTTACATGTACATTACATAGCAGTCTGTGTCCTAGTGATTGACATGAATGACACTTGCAGTGACCAATATTCATGTAAGCTTTAATCTTGAGACAGAAGCAATTGGTTTTAAATGGACATGTTCGCAACATACTGTATCAATTAGCAGACCTGTATCCGATTTGATTTAGCTTCTTACACCTGTCTTGTACGGTGAATCCTATGTACAATCAGCTGATCACTGTCAGGTTTAAAAGGATGACATTGCTAAGGGCAAAAATAGCATTATGTCTTGACAACTGCTGTATCTGAAACATAACATAAAGACTGGTAATATAGGGTAACTACAGTATGGTACCCAAGGGCAATGCAGCTCCCTGAATCATAGCAGTAACACCAACACACACTGGTAAATATAGTCTCAGCCATAGTAGTACAGGGATGACAATCCCCTGGAGCAAATTAGGGTGAAGTGCCTTGCACAACGACAGATTTTTCACCTTGTCGGCTCGGGTATTCGAACCAGTGACCTTTCGGTTACTGGCCCAATTCTCTAACTGCTAGGCTACCTGCCGCCCAGAACTCAGTAAAGCAGCCATTGACAGGTCTCAACTGCAGTGAAAGCAAGAAAAGAGGGAAGCAGAGAGGGAGTGAGTGAGAGCAGAGAAGAGGTCAAAGGAGAGGAAGGACTAACCGTTTTGGAGGAGGGTGCTGCGAGGGTCTCCATTTCCTCGTGGGTCACCCATACATTGCCTGACGGCTAGGAGTGCGGTGCCCAAGAGAAGGCAGCAGCAGTAGTAGTCCGCCAGGAGGGGCAAGCAGTATTAAAGAAGAAGAGCAGCACCACTGTAAGCCAATAGTGTTATAGCATCATGGTCAGATGATGAGCAGGCCCGCCCCTCTGGGGTCAAAGGGCAACACAGTACACAAACAAACACAGACACAAAACTGTTGAGGAAGAAGTTGTCCTTAACCACAGATCTAGGATCAGATGACTCTACCCCCATCATAACCTTATCCATTTAAGGGGTGAAATACTATCTGATCCTGTATCACAAACACATAACAACACAGGAGCACTGGGGCAGCCCACCTACACAGGTGCAACACACACGGTGCCAAAGGAACACATTTAGCATGCATGACAAGACTGGTTCACCATAAGCTAGTGCAGTAGTGGATTAGTACAGGTGTTGGGAGCAAACAGACACAAATACAAACATGCATATCCACCTCAGTCTAGTCTGATATACCTCAGTGTACCACACCGTTAAACCCCTTTCTAACCCACTCAGTCTAGTCTGATATACCTCAGTGTACCACACCGTTAAACCCCTTTCTAACCCACTCAATCTAGTCTGATATACCTCAGTGTACCACACCGTTAAACCCCTTTCTAACCCATTCTAAACTGTTGTTGATTCTAATTTTAGCAGCCATGATTGTTGTGCTTTGCTGCCCCACTGGATCAAGCTGTCATGACCTAGATAAGAACCCTTGAGGGGATGACAATCTCTATTAAAGACACCGTACTAAAAGGCTGTCATGCATGCCTGTTTCACACTATAGAGCCGAGCCAAGACCAGCTGTACGTCTGTTTGGTTCAGTGGGGCAGGGAACTGACCACCCGTCACAGCAGGGGGTACTAGGGCAGAGGGGGGTCTATAGAGTCACATTCCCAGAGTTCACTGCTCCTTGATGAAAGATTCATGAGCAGTTTGTGTTTGTGTGTGTGTGTGTGTGTGTGTGTGTGTGTGTGTGTGTGTGTGTGTGGGTCTGAGGGTGTGATAAAGCTACATAGAATGAACAGTTTGTAGCATGAAACACAGCAGGTTCCTCAGAGGTTACATGAAATCACCATGACAACTCAGAGCTGTGAAACAGACAGGTATAAAATAGCTGCTTGTGTGGTAAATCAGAGCAACTGCTGCGGTGCTCAATTAAGTGGATGAGCTGACTGACACTACTGAGTGATAAACAAGCCAGCCTTAACCGCCTCCTCCCACTCTCTCCAACATTCAGTTACCAACACAAATTATAGAGATGGTACACAAGTAAGGTTCTCTGACTGTGCAGGCATTACAATGCAAAGTAGCAGAAATAGCTTTGAGTTTCTTGAGTGTCTTTACCTTGAAGACTATACAGTCTGTGTGTATGTATGCGTGTGCGTGCATGCGTGTGTGTTGGAGTTAAGAACGTGTTGTAAGCGCACTCGAAATGTCGCCGATGGAGCTATCGAATAGGATCCTTTTTCTATAGCTCAATGTGTTTGTAGTCAAGCGGGCGGTCACGTGTGTTGGTGAGGTAGAGGAGCCTGGTTAAAGCCCAGTCAGAGGCAGGTTCTGGGAGGCAGCGCTATATGCTAAGCTAGCACACTGATGGCAGTTACATACATGGGTGGGTGCGTGTGTGTGTGTGTGTGTGTGTGTGTGTGTGTGTGTGTGTGTGTGTGTGTGTGTGTGTGTCAATGGACACTCACGGTTCTGGAGGTTGGCGGGGCAGATGGACTGGTGAGGGAGACCATCTCCTGGATGGCCAGGCGTAGTTTGAGGCGGTGCAGGGGGTTACTGATGCCAATCTCCCTCTGGATCTCTGTGTCTGACAGGGCAGACATGATGGCACCGCTCTTCACGTTGGCACGACATGCCGCCACGTACCAGGCGGGCATCCCCAGCCACAACTGAAACAGGAGGAGGAAGACCATCCATGATTTAATGTAAAGTAGCGAGTGAGCTTGTTTGACAAATTATAGGTGATGTGGTGGGAGAGGGAGAAACAATGTTTCTTTACTTATGGTAGACAAGTTGTGTAGTGCTTCATTGTTTTAATAAATATCTACTGATAAACACTAGGGGGCAGTCATGGTTGAAATGTTGAATTTATATGCCAAGAATGTTCTATCTGAGGAAATGAGAAAAACTGAATACAGACATAGGATATTTCAATTAAGACAGAAAATGAACTGTGATGATTCATTGATAGGCAACACATTCATTTACTTAATGAACACCCATGTTAATATTAAACAACATCACTCTATGGCCTTTATGAGGTGTAATTTCAATCAATTATAATCAAACCCATTTGTAATTGATTTAACAGGGAAAGGATGTGCTGGGGAGAACATGTCACAGTAAATCACAGAGTAGACCTTTACCAACAGGCCTCTGAGGCTTCCACCAAGGTGACATCAAAATATGGGTCATTGTTTCCCATAATATCAGTGAGATCCAGATTCAACCCACTGCTGGTCCCATAGGCCCATTGCCAGAGTGTCTCCCAACTCCATTCCTCAAGTACCCCCAACAGTACACATTTTTTTTGTAGCCCGGGACAAACACACCTCATTCAGCTCATTGAGAGATTGATGATTAGTTGACCAGTTGAATCAGGTGTGCTTGCCCAGGGCTACAATAAAATGGAGTACTGTTGGGGGTACAGGAGGACTGGAGTTGGGAAACACTAGATTAGATAATAGACTTAATATAATAAAGCACAAAGAGTAATGTCAGCCGGAGGCGTAATCACTTATTAATAACTCTCGGTAACATGCTGACTGCGGCGTTAGAGTTCCTTGCGTCGTAATTACAACACAATACATCCAACGATTATGTAACAGCACTGTGTCATTCCATATCCATTACCAGTCATGTTTTGATTAACGGAAAGTATCTGGTTTGCATTTCGAAGTGCCATATTAGAAAGGGAGAACATTAGGCTGTGGAAAGGCATCGGGTAATTGATTTGAAATGTGAAACATCATCAACGGTTCAAAGGTTAGAGAATAATGGGTGTCGTATCTCAGGTGAATGCTGAGTGTGCAGACTGGGAAGTCATGGAGGAATAGACCACCTCACTGGGGCGGAGAATATTATCTTCTTCACAGAGTGGGGGTCTGGCACAGACCTTGTAAATCTATCCCAGAGGCAGGAGGATTGAGAATGGCTCCAGGCCAGAGTAGAGGAGTGCCTACCTCCAGCCAGGCCACCACTGTGGGGCCGTCCCATTGGGCGAAAGGTAAGCCTTTCCTCCTCGCCTCTTCCAATAGCTCGTGCCTGAGGGCGGGAGCAGAGACATGGGATTAATGCACTGCACACACACATATACTGAGACCCCCCCCCACACACACACACACAAGGCACTAGTATTACACAGAGATGTTGTGTGTGTGTGTGTGTGTGTGTGTTCACTGTACAGTGCCACACACTTTATCTCTCACAGACCAGAGATTTCTAAAAGGACACAGCCTTATCATACATCAATCTCTCCACACACACTGCCTGTAAAATGAGTACTCTCTCTCTCGCTCTCTGCCTCTCTCTCCCTCTCTGTCTGTCTCTCTACCTCTCCCTATCTCTCTGTCTGCCCTCCTCTCTCTGCCTCTTTTTCTCTCTGCCGCTCTCCCTCTCTCTCTTTCTCTCTGCCCCTCTCTCTGTCTCACCATCTGGTCCAGAGACACACCTTCAAGGGACAGCTAGGGCTGCTGGGCTGCTCACTGAAGCCTGATTTTGAGTTGCTAATCTGAAGAACCATCAATCTCCACTTGTCTCTGTGCTGCAGCTGGGAATGTATTACTACTGCTGAGATACTAACTACAGAGAGACTGGGCTTTTTCGGCTGACTGTGATACCCTTTTGAGAGTCTTGCTGAATGTATTCTTTCTGGCCATCTTTAAATCGTGTTTGGCGTCTTTATTCACATTCTTTGGGCCAAAAAAAAGTGAATACTGCATTTTTGTGTGGCGGTGGAAGTGTTCAATAGGTGAACTAAGATGGCCGGAGTGAAATAGAGAAATGTGTTATTTGTGCTGAGCACCACTTTGAAAGCTGTGCTAAGCACTCCCACCGCCCTACTCAGCTCAGAGTAAATTGCACCTTATCTAGGGAGAGCAGAGGAGAGCAGATAGATGTTCTCTTTACCCAGGCAATTTGTAATATGCTGATTCCTGCGACGCCAACTCTGTTAGGCAGAGTGAGAGACATAGAACTGATGGACAGTCTATATAAATATGTGTTTGGGTGTGTGTGTGTGTCTCATCTTTATTGCCATGTGCACACGGCTAATTCATGGAGTTGGGGAGCAGATGGATGGGAGGCCTATGGTGTAGAAAAGAACCAGAGAGGCTACGCTAGAGAGATACCTAACTGTGGAACGTTACTTCCTAAAGACAGTTCATAGTGTATACGCTGAGTTTGGTTTGTCAACAGAGCTAAGAGTCTGAATATAGAGAGGGCCTGTTGAGCATATTAATACATAACTCACACAACATGCTACACACATAAAAATGGACATAAAAACGGACTTCTGAAGTTACAATTCTATTCAGTGAACAGAATACTTCATGAGAGTTCTAAGGCAGAAACAAGTTCTTGAGTGCAGCTAAAATGTCTTCCAACTCGAGACATAGTGGTCAACATGAGGCATATGGAGAAAAGGCATGTAACACATTATGTATGTGACTCGTTCAGAGTTGAAGGCCTCAGTGCAGAGAAAGGGCACTTGAATACAGCATACAAAGACTGAATGGACTGACACACAACGTAGGAGATGTGTCCATTGATATCAATCAATATTCAATTTTTTCATTCAGTGTTGTATCAATACAACATGTATATAGATAGATATGTTCATGTCAGGTTCTTATGCATGAGATATACATCCACTGAACTTAGCTAGGAAAGGAAGGAAACAGTTATAAAAAAAAAAAAAATAAACAACAACAAGATTTGACGCCCCATAACCCGGTATCAGAACCGGTTATATCTCACAGTCACAGATATAGAAACACAAGGAGGGAGGAAGGTATTGGACATTCCAGGTATAAAAATCAACCCCATTAACGGGTGACGGCACACATTCTTTGTCCAGCCATGGATGCAGCCGTCACTGCACTGTGGGGGAGAAACATTTTATACGGTAAATGAAAAGATCAAAAGAGCGAAAGGAAGGAAGAAAGATAGAAAGCAAGGGGTCAGAGTGACGTCAGCTTTGGCACCGGCCGTTGGGAGGGGGACAGATGGATGGACAGAGAGGTGGACAGACGGCACAGCGCTGACAATGGAGATGTCCAGGTGTCACACTGTCACAACTTACCCGCTTCTTTAGTCATATGATGAGAGGGAGGGAGGAAGAGTGCGAGGAGAGAGAGAGGAAGAGAAAGTGACGGGAGACAAAAAGTGCACAAACGTTAATGAGTTAACAGCACCCCCTTACCACCCCTGCCCCCAAACACACACGAATGCACAGACACACACACTGCCCATACATGCACGGACACAT
>NC_140000.1:47478842-47535683 GCF_964263955.1 Coregonus lavaretus
TTACAAGCCTAGCATGGAAGGCAGGCACTGTCCACTGGTCAGTCTAGGACCCTTTGAAATAAGATGGGAGTCAGTGTAGTCGATCAATAAAGAGAACAATGAGGCTACTGTACAGCTAAATTGGACACACACTAACTTCTCTAACTATTCCTTAGTGAGATGCTGTCATACAACACAACCACCACCACAGCAGGCATCCAGACTACTGAGGCAGGAGTGAAGTAGAGCCTAAACTCTAACTTTACTGAGTCAGAATAGATATGCTTGTTATCTGATAGCTTTAGCTCTGCATGCTGTCTCTCTCCACTAACTGCCTGTGCCCGTCCATCCGTTTCTCAGCAGATGATAATTGACAGCTGGATTTAAATGCCACAGAACCAAATGGGACAATTACCACCACAGGGCCGAGCTCCACAGGTCCCCTATATGACCTGCATTATCCCAAAAACACTCCTTCTGGCCGGGGAGACTGGGGGTTGAAGTGTGGGCTGCTCTAACCATTGTCTGTGCTACTTTGTTACTCACTTACTCACCCTAAGTGTTGTCTAGACTCTAGTGTATTCTCTGGTGTTGGTACATTTAGGTAAACAACCTTGACAGAATGACTGACATCGACATGACTTAAAATCTTCAGCCTGTCATAAATGAAAGACGTTGGGAGCCGACAGGTTCTTGAAGGGTGCACAGTGGAAAGGAGATAAAACATGCAAACGAGTGTCTGCTGTGGCCTTTTGAGTGGCAAGAGGGTTTGAATTTTTCATTTCATTCCGAGGTGAGTTGAGAAGTCAATAACAAGTGGCCTAGCTACGTGAACGATCAACAAACATGAGGCTGGGCTCAGAGGCCGGTGATGAAGAAGTGGAAGGTGTGTTGTGTGTGTGTGTGTGTGTGTGTGTGGTGTGTGTGTGTGTTTAGAGATGAGGGAATTGGGAGCATGTAACTTGCCCTTCAACGACAATGAGACCGCATTAAGATGCATAGATTTGTCTTACTCCTGTGCTGCAATAGTCCTCTAATTATTGCTGGGTATTGCATTGGGCTCTATAAAGTCCTTCAGATATGAAATTGCATGTTGGCATATTGGTATTGATGTTATAGGGTAATTTTCCCAAATCTATTGATTTGATATAACTGCACAGTCTTTAGTTATGTTGCAATTACGTTATTCCTCCAAGTTGTCCTTCAGGGTCAATGAAATAGAACAGGCTCAAGGGCCAGAGAAACCACCACATGACTATATCCCTCTGCTCCATCTCAATAAACAACATCCTTTAAGTCGAACATTTTAGACTTCTGAGCTAACTTAAAGTCACGTCAACTTGGTACAGCCACTGTCATAGAAACATGTATTTTTAACCAGCCTAAATGTTAACATGTTTCCCCTAGTGCAACAACTCACTGAGACAGCAGAGATCGGGTCACCTGTCGGGCCCTTCGGTTATTATGAAAACGATGAGGTGGAGGAGGTGTTCACGTGGAAAACCGGCCGACTTGACGGACACACACACACAGACTTCTGCTCCGGTGGCTGAACAGAACCGTGGCAGGTGGAGAAAAGGCTGTGGTGTGCTACAGTACAAGTTCTGATACACACACGACACACACACACACACACACACACACACACACACACACACACACACACACACACACACACACACACACCACACACACACACACACACACACACACACACACTCACTCTCTCTCTCTCTTTCTCTCTCTCTCTCTCTCTCCAGTGCTAACTGGCTGAGCTTTTAAACCAGCTGTCTTGCCCAAATCCCTCTTTCAAAATGAAGTTAGAGAGAAATGATCTGGTCCACAGGGTCCTGACATGCTTTTATTAAACACTGCCTCTCCCTAAAGGCCAACACTGCCAGCCTGGAGAAGGTTGCTATGGGAAGCACTAAAGAAAAGCACCATTAAAAAAGAGGAGACTTCAAAACGTCCAATAAATTGCCCGTCCACACAAACTCATCTGTAATACATCTTCAGTCACACTGACGTGACTTAGGAAGAAAGTAGGAAGACGATCAAACAGGATGCCAAAGCAGCAGTGCATTGTGGGGTCTGTGGCCTGAATGTATGTTTGCTTGCCTTGCCTCGCGCCTCGGTCTGATCACGCCCTCACACCCTTTAATTAACGGCATGTTCGCACCCAAACCATCACACGGAATGCAAGGAAAGCGAAGTCACACGGCTTGCACAGGCAACGCTCATCAAACTACCAAGATAACACTTCAGGACCAAATTAGCTGATTGTTTTTGTTGTTTATATCTAGCGATTGTAATGTAGGTCACGGCTGTAGATGCTGATATAGTTATAGAGGTGTAATACCAAGTCATGTAAACAAGTTATTCTGCTAACGTTGTTTACATTTAGAATCAATATGCTGGAGTTGTTTTCTGTCCCCGGCCACATATGGTGACTCACCGTGAATTTAAAGTGAAGAATATACTGTTTCGTTTTAGTTTGGTGATATACACATGGTCGTCTCCATTAACCATGTCAGGCAGAGCGTAACACGGTATTTATATGTCCTTCCATTCAAATGATTCAATCCACAAACAATGTGTCTCAATCCACTCAGTATATCTATTTTATTGTGCTCTCTTAAGTAAAACACAACAGTGGTATTATATTCCTAGGAAAAGGCCTTGGCTGCTAGGTGGAGGGCTGAATGAATGGGCATGTGAAGGATAACCACTGGGTTGAGCGAGAGAGAGAGAGAGAGAAGAGAGAGAGAGAGAGAGAGAGAGGAGAGAGAGAGAGAGAGAGAGAGAGAGAGAGAGAGAGAGAGAGAGAGAGAGAGAGAGAGAGAGAGAGAGAGAGAGAGAGAGAGAGAGAGAGAGAGAGAGAGAGAGAGAGAGATAGAGAGAGAGAGAGAGAGAGAGAGAGAGAGAGAGAGAGAGAGAAAGAGAGCGAGAGAGAGAGAGAGAGAGAGAGAGAGAGAGAGAGAGAGAGAGAAGAGAGAGAGAGAGCATAGGGGGTGTTAAGATAATAATGATGTCACCTCTCATTGGAAGCAACTCATCCAGAAGTGTCCAGATACCATAGTAGCCCACTGGCAGAGAGAGATGGAGATGGATAGAGAGAGAGATAGGTGAAAGAGAGTGAAAGCCCTGAGTGTACAGGGATGCACACGCTCGCGTAATAACCCAATCTTTCTGCTTCACTTACAGAGACTTTCAACATCTGCTGTGGTTATACAAGCACAGATCCAGTGGGAACCACATCTAACTAGCTACCTATATACAGTACACTCTTAGAAGTAAAGGAGCCTTGAAGAACCTTTTTGGGGTTCAAAAAATTGCCACTGTAGGGGAACCTTTTCAGGTCAAAACGGTTCCTTGAGGAACCCCTCTGAAAAGGTCATTTGAATAACCCTGTGTAAAGGTTCAACCTTTTTGTGTTGGGAGGGGTTCAGCAGCCTATCAGAAGATAGGTGTGGCTTATTGGAGGCGTGGCTTTCAAGCTGCAATCTATCCCATAAAGCCATCGCCGATATCTTCTGAGTCTGGCAGCACAACAAATCCAATGGTGATATAAATTCAAAGTGCTCCGCACGCGCCCCATTTAAAATATTAAAAGGTTCCTCCAAGAACTCTCAACTAACCAAAGATGCAAATATGAACCCACTGACAGCAATGGTTCCTTGAGGAACTCTAGGGTTCTTCGAGAATCTCCTGGGTTCCTCGAATCACCCTTAATTCTAAGAGTGTACAGTATAATGGGGGCCAAAACCAGGGGCATAGGGCCCCAGTAAGCAAGAGAGAGGCGTCCTGGATTGGGAAGAGGATGTTAGGGTGTTCTGTTTGCTGGCAAACGCTGATCAAATGCTGCTCAAACGTTGCTCGACTGTACTCCTGCGCCACCCAAGGCCACCGACAAGCTGCTGTAAGTGATAATTGGGAAGTGTTGATCAGAACGAACGCTGTCTCAGTCTGTACTTCAGAGGTGTGAGTCTGTGGAGACGAGATTAGCATCAGGACAGTATGAGCCTTGTTGTTCTAAATTAGGCTGTAGGAGGGGAACTGGGGGGGGGGGGGGGGGTTAAGGTAGAGGGTTTACTTTATGAGATGGATTACTTAATGATGAGCTATGTGCATTATAAAGTATTTCCCTGTCAGGAGTTTGTCCCGGTCAGGTCAAGTGAGCAGAAAAACTGAGGGGAGCTTTTAAAA
This sequence comes from Coregonus lavaretus, assembly GCF_964263955.1. Classification (NCBI taxonomy): domain Eukaryota; kingdom Metazoa; phylum Chordata; class Actinopteri; order Salmoniformes; family Salmonidae; genus Coregonus; species Coregonus lavaretus. The sequence continues at coordinate 47,483,028 of NC_140000.1, forward strand.
ATGCACCACAATAGAACTATCTCAACTCTATCTCAACTGAAACGCCTGGAGGAGATGAGGAGCACGTCAGTACAGACAGGAAATGGAGGAACAATGGGAATTTCCTCATGAGGTGTGTGATCCAAAGACAGCCTATATGTGTCTGTGAGTGGGTTTGACATTCAGCTCAGGAGAGAGAGGCTTATGCTACTAGACTAAAACAAGGCCCAAAGTATACGGACATCAGTCATTTGGAGAGGCACCAGTGGATCATGATTCACTGGCTTCAATACAATGCAATGTACAATTGAAGTCAGAAGTTTACATACACTTAGGTTGGAGTCATTAAAACTCGTTTTTCAACCACTCCACAAATTTCTTTGGCAAGTCGATTAGGACATCTACTTTGTGCATGACACAAGTAATTTTTCAAATAATTGTTTACAGACAGATTATTTCACTTATAATTCACTGTCTCACAATTCCAGTGGGTCAGAAGTTTACATACACTACGTTGACAGTGCCTTTAAACAGCTTGGAAAATTCCAGAAAATGATTTCATGGCTTTAGAAGCTTCTGATAGGCTAACTGACATAATTTGAGTCAATTGGAGGTGTACCTATGGATGTATTTCAAGGCCTACCTTCAAACTCAGTGCCTCTTTGCTTGACATCATGGGAAAATGAAAAGAAATCAGCCAAGACCTCAGAAAAAAAATTGTAGACCTCCACAAGTCAGGTTCATCCATGGGAGCAATTTCTAAATGCCTGAAGGTACTACGTTCATCTGTACAAACAATAGTACGCAAGTATAAACACCATGGGACGTCATACCGCTCAGGAAGGAGACGCGTTCTGTCTCCTAGAGATGAACGTACTTTGGTGCAAAAAGTGCAAATCAATCCCAGAACAACAGCAAAGGACCTTGTGAAGACGCTGGAGGAAACAGGTACAAAAGTATCTATATCCACAGTAAAACGAGTCCTATATTGACATAACCTGAAAGGCCGCTCAGCAAGGAAGAAGCCACTGCTCCAAAACCGCCATAAAAAAGCCAGACTACGGTTTGCAACTGCACATGGGGACAAAGATTGTACTTTTTGGAGAAATGTCCTCTGGTCTGATGAAACGAAAATATAACTGTTTGCTCATAATGACCATTGTTATGTCTGTAGGAAAAAGGGGTAGGCTTGCAAGCCGAAGAACACCATCCCAAAAGGAAACAGGGGGTGGCAGCATCATGCTGTGGGGGTGCTTTGCTGCAGGAGGGACTGGTGCACTTCACAATATAGATGGCATCATGAGGAAGGAAAATGATGTGGATATATTGAAGCAACATCTCAAGACATCAGTCAGGAAGTTAAAGCTTGGTCGCAAATTGGTCTTCCAAATGGACAATGACCCCAAGCATACTTCCAAAGTTGTGGCAAAATGGCTTAAGGACAACAAAGTCAAGGACAACAAAGCCCTGACCTCAATCCTATAGAAAAGATGCGGGCAGAACTGAAAAAGTGTGTGCGAGCAAGTAGGCCTACAAACCTGACTCAGTTACACCAGCTCTGTCAGGAGGAATGGGCCAAAATTCACCCAACTTATTGTGGGAAGCTTGTGGAAGGCTACCCGAAACGTTTGACCCAAGTTTAAAAAAATGTAAAGGCAATGCTACCAAATACTAATTGAGTGTATGTAAACTTCTGACCCACTGGGAATGTGATGAAAGAAATAAAAGCTGAAATAAATAATTCTCTCTACTATTAATCTGACATTTCACATTCTTAAATTAAAGTGGGCGGCAGGTAGCTTAGTGGTTAAGAGCGTTGTGCCAGTAACCGAAAGGTTGCTGGTTCTAATCCCCAAGCCTACTAGGTCAAAAATCTCTCGATGTGCCCTTAACCCTAATTGCTCCTGTAAGTCGCTCTGGATAAGAGTGTCTGCTAAATAATTAAAAAATAAATAAAAATAAAATGGTGATCCTAACTGACAGGGAATTTTTACTAGGATTAAATGTCAGGAATTGTGAAAAACTGAGTGTAAATGTATTTGGCTAAGGTGTATTCAAACTTCCGACTTCAACTGTATGATGTGGAATGTGGAGAGGTATTCTAAAAAGAGTGCTGGAGGCGATGGGAAATAATTCAATACCCCCGTGGGCAAGCCAGTAGGAGTCTTCAAAATCAAGTTATTACAGGTAACTTCCAAACCCTAGCAGAATCTTAAAGATGAGACAAACAGATGCAATAACCTCCAGACGCCCTTTTCTCTGAGAAACCAAACAAATCATGCAAGCTGTAGCAACAACAAACTCAGAGTTGAGAAGAGAGCTATTCTTATACGGATCACAACTTTAATTATACCAATCAGAGAGGATTGTGGGAACCACCCAGGCGTTGAACAAGACATTAAGACAAAATCCCAAACCCTTATTTGTGTGATCTCAAAGATGTGTACATATACTTTACATCTCAGGAACTACAGTATCTGCACTCTTCATATAGTACAGCTGGTTTTATCACGTTGTTTGACTATCTCTTCAATATTTCAATAGCTCTGCTGTTATATACAGTACAGTACCTACTCTACTATGACAGCAGAGAGAGGACAGGGCAGCGTATTAATGATAGATTGATTGTTGAAGATGCATCATGGTTTTCAAACTCAATTCGCTACTGCCATGGTAAAACGGGTTTCGTGAGAATCACCCAGCTTATAAATATACGATGAAGACAATGTTTTCACTATCAACCTTTCAGTGATAGCTCAGAGAGAAAGAGGCACATATATCCACCCGGTACAGTACATCTCCTGTCATCTCCTCCTTTACTAGACAAAAGAGTCCAATAAAAACCCTATTGTAACCTGTAACTCCGTATGGGTATATCAATATAGACATTCAGGATTAATTCATTTACAAGTTTCCAAGACTAAGGCTTACAGCTACAGCTGAAACAGGTGGGATGTGCAGGTTATTCTGTAAGGGCAGCCCTTGGTCAATGTTAGAAGCCAGTTAAGTGGACACCTGGACCAGCATCGGTTGACCAGCCAGCCAGGCAGGCAGCCAGAGAGAACACCCAGGGGTGTCCCAGAGGACGCCCCACATCACAATGAGTTTCAGCCCAGCGAGCAAGCTCATTTTAGGCTAATTTCCTTGACCTTTAAACATTCAAGAAGGTCATCTGTATAAGTACTGAGCAGTTCATGAACCCTCACGATCTACGGCTACAGTGTGCATTGGAGACAAGCATAACGATACAACAACTGCCATTCACTTGTGATTTTCAAAATGGGTTTTTCAATGATGCATCTCTTCTGCTCCTTTAAATGGATTGTGAGAAACGGCCACTGTATGAACCTAAATGACTGTCCTACATGGTATATAACAAGGCTAAACCACTACGTTTCACAACAGCCTCGTAAAGCATGATTCTTTTTTGGATTGTGGGCTCATCATTTGAACTGATTCCCAGAAATGTAATGTACAGAATAGACAATAGTCTGGTACAAAAGCCACCTCAGCATATAAACTGCTCAACCAGATAACATCGCAATAAGAAGACTACTCCATTTCCCTATAGGTGGTAAGATATTAAATCTGTTCTAGATGAACAACTATTTGCTCATAATTTACTACAACAGAATTCATGGTGAACAAAATATTTGCATTGAATGACGTACTGGGACTAACTAATGATACATACAGTAGATTATGGTTCAGTGCTTCCTGTACAAACATAACAACAGGTCACCATAAAGAAAACACATTATACTATGGTACTCAAGAGACGGTTCCTTCTGTCTTTCAGCATCGGAATTATACACTACATGTCCTGTTTCAAATCAAATCAAATGTATTAGTCCAAAAAAGTGTATGTGACGAATACATTTGATTTGATTTGATTTGGATGTATACAGTATATCGTTATACATCGTTAATGACAATAATGCCCTTAGGTCAGTCATTAGTGCATAATCAGCTCACCACCAATTAGTCATTCACAATTAACTAGTGACTTAATGAACCAGGCCATGAAAGCAGGGAATCGTTGGAATTCACTCAGCTATGTAGTGTATTGATTTTATGCAGCCAGATTGACCGTGATGAGATTCGTAATGGGATACTCTCTGAGCAGCTTTCAAACAGCATGACTTCCAATATTAACTGGGAAATTAAACAATATGAGCAGCACCATTTTGATTTCACACTGAGATCCAGTCCTTCTGGGACTCAATAAGACTCTCATAGAAATAGAATACCTAGAATGGGATTTACCTTCCAAGTCAAGGGATTATATTTCTATGTCTCTGTTGTGTTTGACAGGATGCCTCAGCACTATAGATCAGAAGATATGTTGATAGACGCGTCCCAGAGGACCAGTCATTCCCATGTTCCCAGGCCTGCTACATGTGAAGCAAGCCCACCTGAGTGAGGAATGACTGTTAAAGGATGGAGATGGACACGGTAGAGAGAGAGAGATGAGCTGACACATCGATCACCAGCCATAGAGACCTGACAAAGGCCTGCAATGTCAACCCCTCCACCCCAGTCCTATTCTCCCAGTGTTAGGACCCAGAAGCCTGGGCCTGAGCAGGCCAACATAGGGGGCTGGAGCGTGTGTGTGATTTACAATGACCTTTGGTTGGAGAGCTAAGAGGGGTCGTCGCTCTACTGTAGAGGCCCCCTGGGGGCCGGGCTATAAATCTGAGTGGAGGAAATTACAGCCCTGCGATTTACTGCCTGTCACATCCCTAATAACTCATTCTGATCTCCTCAGACCAAACCCCCTCTGCCTGGCTGACCAGAGAGCCACTGTCATGGGCCCCTTCTCTGTGGGTATGTAGGGGCAAGCGCCAGGGGATGGGCTCCCCTGTATAACATGTACTGCACTGTAATGTAACCAGCATGTCTGGAAGGTTCAACATGATACACAATGATTTCATCCTGAATGTTGCTGTCTCTCCCTCCCTCTACCCCCCAGAGACGGGGTGATACCTGTTACAGCAGGCTGTACCGCAGAACAGACAAAGAGCAACACATGCTGTCAGCAGTGGCCAGGAAAAGCCTGCTCCCCTTCCACATTAGATGAGAGAGGAGCTTCGGAGGAGGCCAAGGTCAGGGCAGACAAGACACAGGGCTCCATATACCATGGAGGTTTAGGTTTCATGAGGAGAATGAAAATGCTCATCCACAAGACATACTTCTAGAGATACATTATGTGTGTATTAAGTTTGCTTTCACTCACTCAACAGATAGATACTTGTATTCCCACTAGAATCGTCTTATTCGTCACGTTGATAGACTGTACATCTTTAAAAGGTCAGAGACAGAATGGGAAGAAAAATAAATCATATCCATTGACTTCTAACCACATCACAACTTTATAGTCTAGCGAGGACAGAAGATATTTCCTCTTTTTCCCAGACGTAATGTGTCATGCGCTTTTTATTTAGACCAGATAAGAGTGAGCAGCCAGCGAAGCAGTGGAAAACATGGTCGCTAGCCATTTGCGACAAAAACAACTTAACAAGCGGCGGCTGCAAATGTCAGCCCACTCATCATCCATTACCGATGGAGAGGCAATGCACTGGAGGAGACACACAACAACCAAGGCACAGGGGTCACAGCTCTCCAAGGGACATACCAGGGCCGTATTCCTGCCTGGAATGGTGTGTTCCATTACTTTCACCTTGCATGGCACCTGAAGAGGGAAGAGGGGGATGATGGATAGAATGATGTTCATAGCTGAGAGCTCCCTCTCTTCTCACCTTTAGCTCACCTGTTCTAAAGATGGCAGCCTGCATGGGATTATGGTATATTTACATTCATCCGGGGGGTGGTGAAGCTCTCCAGGGATCATTTAGGCATCACTGCTAGTCTGTCTCTCTCTCTCTCTCTCTAGTCTCTCTCTCTCTCTCATTCCCTCTTGGGCACCCCTCCATCCCTCCCTGGAGTTCACTGTCTCTACTCTCATTTAAAATGGAAATATGTACAGGTCTGCCTGGCTTGTCAGCGATGCTCCAACCTGGGCTTTCATATCAACATGTGGGGAGTGTCTCACTGTTGCTTGATGGGAACCCGTCTCAGTGTGGAGAGAGAGGGTCTGTATTCTGTGTACACTCAGCCAGCTGGTGTCTTTATGTTCTGGGGAGAGATGTGATGGGCTAGATGGTGGCGGCGACTCAGCCGTACCTTTCTCCACGGGGGACGATAAAACAAAAGTGTGAAATCCTCTCTCTGGATAGCGATCAATCTGTTCCGCAAACACGGCTGGAGTAGCTGTCAGGGAAGTGGGAAGCGCTGGGCAGAAGGCAGGACTGTGTTGGCTGATAAATATGGGCCGTGGAGCTCTGCTTCAAAGTGGGCCTTAATCAGGACTGAGTCTGCCATGCCAGATAGCCAACAAAATGTAGTTTGGGCTTCGATAACAAGGCAACAGAGACTCTCTTGCGTGGGCGAGTTTCCACACTCTAAAATCATCATACATCTTGTGGGATTTGAACGGTGCTCGGTCTAAATAGATTACAGAGAGGGATTCTGGGCAAGCATTGATGACTCCATCACCTTATTCCACAGATAACATTCTTGGGAACTAACCATGGACATCCAAACACTGTTTGTACATCTGAAAACACACTGAAGTATGACTGAGACTTCACAACAAGAAAAGTGTAAATCGCAAGCCAATGGAGGATATACAACAGGAGTTGGAGAATAGACTGCACAAAATGCACTCTCCTAGGGACCTTTTGGCTGTTAGAATGGATATCATATACATCATTATCACATAAAATTCAAAATAAAAAAAACGTCCATATTCCTTCCTTTTCAACTGGGATCATTTCACCTGCAATGAGTCTTTGAGATGAGATGATAGCTCTGTGTGTGTCTCTCTCGCTCTTCTAGCCTAGACGGTATAAGTGGTAATCCCTTGTCTTTGGACGATTGACTGGAAAAGGCAGCAGAAATGAAACATGGGATTTGTAGTCTCTTAACCCTTTGCCCCTCTTTTCTTCTGTCTAACCTCTCCCTCTCTCCTGCACCAGGTACCTGGGTCTAAGAGGCTGCTGAAAACCCATCTCTCTACTTCATTGAGTTCTGGATGGCTGGCCAAAGGAGCGATCAGAGCGATACCTTTTCTTATTGCCTTCCACTGGGGAAATTGCACTGACATCGGAGATCAGGAGCACAAAATAAGTCAACTGAAAGTAATGGTTATAGACGTAGAAAAACTAAACTGCCTCCATGAAACGAAATAAAAAACAGACAATTGATTTCTCAGAGTGGATTCTACCATGGGGAGTAAGGATATCGTCTTGTAGCTGGCTGTTGCGAGAGAGGCAGTCAAACACCACATGATTCATCAAGTGGTTTTCTTCTCCAATAGGATTTTTAAACTACTCCACAACATATCATAAATTCAAATTGTGTAACAAAATTATCTATCCATGTGTTTTTCATCATTTCCCAACATGCCAAAGTTATTTACAACCCGTTTCAATCAGGAAATTCTTTAGTATGTGGGCTACAGTATTTTGCCCTAAATCCAAACGTTTATTACTCATAGCCCAACACATGTGGAGGCATAATCAAAATGTGTGTATAATCCATTGTGAGAGGAGTAGATCATTATAATGCACTATGTTACCCTACATACTGGTTGTGTCTGTTGTTCTAACGAGACACTTAAGCAATAAGGGCTGAGGAGGTGTGGTATATGGCCAATATACCACAGCTAAGGGCTGTTCTTAGGCTGTCAGCCAATCAGCATTAAGGGCTCGAGCAGTTCATTTCTAAAGTATGCATGGTAAGAGCCATCTATACAAGTTTATTACTAGTACATTACACCACAGAGCACCTTACACAGACTAACCAGTACCATGGAGAGACTGCTCAAGTCATCAAGGTGACAATATAATGGCTAATGGCTGATCATTAAACACTGTATATGGATGCAGCATAATGGTCTATCCGTTTAGTCATGGAGAGACTGCTCAAGACATCAAGGTGACCATATAATGGCTGATCATTAAACACTGTATATGGCTGCAGCGTAATTTACATTTTAGTCATTTAGCAGACGCTCTTATCCAGAGCGACTTACAGTTAGTGAGTGCATACATTATTTTGATTTTTTTCATACTGGCCCCCGTGGGAATCGAACCCACAACCCTGGCGTTGCAAACGCCATGCTCTACCAACTGAGCTACATCCCTGCCAGCCATTCCCTCCCCTACCCTGGACGACGCTGGGCCAATTGTGCGCCGCCCCATGGGTCTCCCGGTTTCGAACCAGGATCTCTAGTGGCACAGCTAGCACTGCAATGCAGTGCCTTAGACCACTGCGCCACTCGTCATTGTTATATGTGACATGTTTTTCTTTCTCCCAATCTTCCTTTGTGGTGTGTGTGGTTCAGAGTGGTTGTTCTGTTTGTGGGTTCTGGTCATTACAGGTGTGCTGATTTGCGGCTGACGATGGTGGGCGTGGCTTCGGTCCGGAGTCCTGGCAGCTGTGGCTGATTGACTAGAGTATAAACTGTTTGCCGTGTGAGCTCGAGAGGAAGAGGGGGTACTTTTTGTTTGGCTGAGGAGTTGGTTATTGGTTGTTTTAATGTATCTTTGTTTGTGTTCCAGCCTGTCCTCCTGCTGTATTCCACCCTACCTGGGTCCTGGAGAAGGGAAAGGTAGTTCTGCCCATGGGTGTACATTCACACGTAGATAACCCACTGTTTTACACACTAGGTTAGCCGGGCGGGTGTCACCCCTGTATTTATGGTAACAGGTAGGAAAGCTGGTTAAGGATTAGAGTGTGATAGGAAGGATTAGGTGTGTAGAAGAGGAGGGACCTTTTGTTTATTTTCATTACTTGGACCCCATTCACAAACATTCCCTTCTCTTACTTTCCCTGGTTTGTTTGATTGGTTTTTCTTTCATTTACTGTTTCTTTATGGGTGTTGTATAATTTTGTTTAATTACTTTACTAAACGTCCCTGAGGGCTAACATTGAGTTCTGGTTGTTGTGTCTGGTTATTTTAGTTCATTACACCCCACATTTCTTCCCCATCCATCTAGTTTACATTGTGTGCGCAGGCACGGGCATTTACGTCTCCTCCTCAGACAAACTACACCCGAGGGGAGAACGTAGCATGGCTTGTCCGGGATATTTGATCCAGCTTGTGCCCGCACACTTTGGTAGTAGATGTGGATTGTGTGGTTGTTGTGTTGGGTGTAGTGTTTAGCTCTGTGTTGGATGTTGTACTTAGGTGGTGGATTTAGAAAATGGCCACCTTTAACCTGAAGTTTTTTCTGGATAACCCTATGTGGGAGGGTTTTGAGAATTGTAGGAGAGTGGATTTAGAGACTTTGGCAGACCATTTAGATATCTCCGTGCCAAGGGGTTTTGTTAAGGCGGAGGTAAGGGCATTGGTGTTAGCGGCGCTGATTGAACAGCAGGTGTTGGTTTTGCCTCGGCCTGCGGTTGGAGAGGGGGTGGATGCTCCGGGTACCCCGTATAGGCCCGACGATGAGGTCGAGTATAAGGCCCCGGCCACCTTGCCTCGATTTTACCCTCTCTCTCCTATGCCTACGGCTGTACACTTGCAGCTGGAGGCAGAAGAGAGAGCACAATTCCGAAAGGATGAGCTACATCTCAAGTTGGAGATGCGCCGACTGGAGTTAGAAGCAGAAAAGGACATTAAGATAAGGCAGATGGACTTCGAAAAGCGCAAATTGGAATTAGAGGCGGAGATGGCGAGGCTGGCCGCTGTCCCTGCCGTTTCCGCTAGTGTGTTTTCCACCCCAGGATTTGCCTCTACCTTTGACATTAGCTGGCATATTGCTTTAGTTCCACAATTCCGTGAGTCTGAGGTTGACTCTTACTTTTGTGCCTTCGAACGCATAGCAGTGGCTTTGAATTGGCCTAGGGAGGTGTGGCCGCTGTTACTTCAGTGTAAATTGTCCGGTAAAGCTCAGGAGGTGATGGGTACTCTCTCTCTCGCTGATAGTCTTAATTACGACATTGTTAAGGCTACTGTGCTCCGGGGGTATGAGCTTGTGCCGGAGGCTTATAGACAAAAGTTTAGAAAGCACTCCAAATCCTCTATAAAAACTTTAGTTGAATTCGCTAGAGAGAAGGAGTCTCTCTTTGACAAATGGTGCTCAGCGAGTAAAATCAATGACTTTGAAGGTCTTCGTGAATTAATGTTATTGGAAGAATTTAAAAACAGCCTCCCAGAGCGGTTGGTTGTATACATTAATGAACAGAAAGTGTTAAAGTTATCTGACGTCACGGTGCTTGCAGATTAATTTGTGTTAACACATAAAACGGTGTTTCCCACACACCGTAGTGAGAATAGACCGGTTGTATCCTCTCCTGTCTACAAATCCCACCGTTACTCAGGAGGTACACGGCTGACTCCAAAGGAGGAACGCGCATGTTTTTACTGTCATAAAGTCGGACACAATTTCGGGATGTATGTCTCTAAAACGCAAGTCACCACCTTCAACCCCTACACCCCATAAAAGTGTGGGTTTGATTAAGGTAAACTCTAAGAGCTCTGTAAAGGAGAGTCCTGGGGTTGTACTAAGTTGTCCCAATCCAACATACGACCCGTTCATATTTAAAGGCTTTGTTGTTGACCGGTGATTCTGGAGAACAAAAGCCAGTTTTGATATTGAGAGATACTGGTGCGACTCAGTCTGTAATTATCTCCAGTGTTCTGCCCTGGTCAGAGGAGTCTTATTGTGGCTCTAGTGTATTATTAAGGGGGATCGAAATGGGTTGTGTGCCTGTTCCGTTACATCCTGTCCATTTGATTTCTGATCTAGTGAGTGGGTGTTTCAGAATCGGTGTACATTCCGAGCTTCCCGTAAATGGGGTTGCTCTAATCATGGGTAACGATCTAGCAGGAGGCAAAGGTGTGCCTGTGTTAGAAGTACTAGACAAGTCTGATGCTCAGTCAAGTGCTGATGTTTTGGCCACTACGTTTCCCAAAGCATTTCCAGCGTGTGCCATTACGCGTGCGCAGTCGCGTCGCGTAGGTACCATGGTAGACTTAGCTGACTCTGTGCTTGCACCTATGTTGAATGGGGAAGATATCCAGTGTTCTACTCCTGTGTTCCCAGTGAGTTCTGATTATGATGATGGTAATAAAGACAAGACAATGGCTTCATCGGTGGACTGTTTAAGGTTGCCAGTTACTCGGGAGAAGCTAATAGCTGCCCAGAAAGAGGATGTGGGCCAAATGTTTTTCCTCCATGTTACCTTTGAGTGAGGCAAAAAGGAAAGGTGTGACGTATTTCCTTGAAGGGTCTTTTGATGAGAAAATTGACTCCCCGTGCTGACCTAGAAAATTATTGGAGTTCTGTTTTTCCAGATTGTAGTTCCTGCCACGTTTCAGACGAAGGTGTTGTCCCTAGCTCATGATATTCCCTGGTCTGGTCATCTAGGGTTGACTAAAACCTACGATCGAATCCTCTGTCATTTCTTCTAGCCGGGAATGAAACGGGATGTGGCTCGTTATTGCCGTACATGTAGTACGTGCCAAGTGGTGGGGAAGCCTAACCAGGTAATTTCCCCGGCTCCTCTCTGCCCGATTCCGGTCATGGGAGAGCCGTTTGAGAAAGCAATAATCGATTGTGTTGGTCCATTACCCAGGACTAAGTCGGGTAATCAATTCTTGTTAACAATAATGTGCACTGCTACAAGGTACCCAGAGGCGATTCCTATGCGTAAAATTACAAGGCAATTGTGAAGGCGCTGATTAAGTATTTCTCTACCTTTTGGATTTCCAAAAATCGTACAGACGGATCAAGGCACTAATTTTACATCGAGATTGTTTGGAAGTGTGTTGAAATCCTTGTCAGTGTCCCATCAGATGTCTAGCGCTTACCACCCGGAGAGTCAGGGTGCGCTGGAACGTTGGCATCAGACGCTAAAAGCCATGTTGTGTAAATACTGTATGGACACAAAAAAAGATTGGGATGAGGGGGTGCCGTACGTGCTGTTTGCTATTCGGGAGACCGTATAAGAGTCTCTTGGGTTTAGCCCAGCTGAGCTAATCTTTGGTCACACCTTGAGAGGGCCTCTCAAGGTACTGAAAGAACAAATTATGGCTGATGATTCAGTTGGGTCCTCTACTAATGTACTAGACTATGTTAGTCAAGTCCAGGAGCGGTTGCATGACACATGTGCTGTAGCCAGAGAAAATCTGTCTTCCACACAAAAGAAAATGAAACATCACTTTGATGTAAAAACTGTGTCTCGTTCTTTTCACCCAGGTGACCAAGTCTTGGTGTTGTTGCCGGTACCCTGTCTCGTGTCTCTCTTCCAGTTTCTCTGGCCCATATGTGGTGGAGCCAAAACTCAGTGATACTGATTATGTTATCAAAACGCCAGACCGTAGACGCCCATTTCGGGTATGTCACATTAACATGATTAAAGCCTATCATGTTAGAGTTGGTATCGAATCCCCCATTACCAGTGAAAATCCTGTTGTATCCTCTGTTGCTTCTGTGAGCATGGTTACTCACCCAGGAGTCAGCATAAATGATGAGGACGGTTTGGTGATGCGAAATACTCCTGAGCAGTGTGCTCGTTTATTTAATTCGGAGATGGTAGCGTCTCTCCAATCCCATTTGTTGCACTTGAATGATCAGCAGAGGGCTGATATTGAATTACTAATCACTGATTTTCAGAGTCTCTTTAAGGATGTTCCCAGTCGTACAAATGTGTTGAAACATGATATAAATGTAGGTGATGCTGCTCCAATCAAACAGCACCCTTATTGTGTCAATTCAACCAAGAGGGGAGTGATGAAGAAAGATAACTTATTTACTGGAAAATGAGATGGCAATCCCCAGTGGCAGTCCTTGGAGTTCCCCCTGTCTGCTGATTCCAAAGCCTGACGGGACTCAAAGGTTTTGCACTGACTACAGAAAAGTGAATAATGTTACTATACCTGACTCATTCCCTTTACCTCGCATGGACGACTGTATAGACACTATTGGATCGGCTGCGTATGTTACTAAGCTTGACTTGTTAAAAGGTTATTGGCAGGTGCCTTTAACCCCTCGCGCCTCTGAGGTGTCTGCTTTTGTAACCCCTGACAGTTTCTGCCAGTACACGGTAATGGCTTTTGGAATGAGGAACGCCCTGGCCACGTTTCAACGTTTGGTAAATATTGTATTGGCTGATGTTCCTGATTGTACTGCATATCTTGATGACCTGGTTGTTCATTCGACAACCTGGCTTGATCACATGAGCACATTGAGGGCTGTGTTTGCATGCTTGGCCAGCGCTTCTTTGACCCTTAACTTAGCCAAATGTGAGTTTGGAAAGGCTACTGTTACATATTTGGGTAAAGAGGTGGGGCGGGGTCAGGTTCGTACAGTAACAGCTAAGGTGGACGCTATCACCCGGTTTCCTGCCCCTGCCACTCGACGGGAATTACGCAGATTCTTAGGCATGACGGGTTATTATCGTACATTTTGTAGGAATTTCTCAACTGTTGTAGCCCCAATGACTAGGTTACTCAGTCCTTCAGTGTCCTTTGAGTCGAACGCTTAGTGTCAATCTGCCTTTGACTCTGTAAAAGCACTATTGTGTACTTCTCCTGTTCTTTCTGCCCCTGATTTCAAGAAACCATTTAAGTTGGAGTTGGATGCCAGTTCAGTGCTGTTCTATTACAGGAACACGATGGTCTAGATCACCCCGTTTGTTACTTCTCTCACAAATTCAACAGCTGTCAGTCACGTTATTCCACTATCGAACAGGAGACTCTGGCGCTGTTGTTTGCCTTACCATTTGTTGAGGTTTATGTTGGCTCCAGTGTGTTGCCTGTTGTGGTGTACACAGACCACAACCCTTTAACTTTTTTGAGCCGTATGTACAACCACAACCAACGTCTTATGCGTTGGGCGTTGGTTATACAGGGTTATTATTTTAAAATGCATCATATAAAGGGTGCAGAAAACGTGGTTGCGGATGCTCTGTCACATGCCTTGTTCAGGAAAATAAATACAAAATATTTAAATGTAATGTTCTTATCATAAACCCGGGGGTTCCCAAACATTCCCTTCTCTTACCTTCCCTGGTTTGTTTGATTGGTTTTTCTTTCATTTACTGTTTCTTTATGGGTGTTGTATAATTTTGTTTAATTACTTTACTAAACGTCCCTGAGGGCTAACATTGAGTTCTGGTTGTTGTGTCTGGTTATTTTAGTTCATTACACCCCACATTTCTTCCCCATCCATCTAGTTTACATTGTGTGCGCAGGCACGGGCATTTACGTCTCCTCCTCAGACAAACTACACCCGAGGGGAGAACATAAGTCATGGAGAGACTACTCAAGACATCAAGGTGACCATATAATGGCAAATGGCGGATCATTAAACACTGTATATGGATGCAGCGTAATGGTCTATCCGTTTAGCCCTGGACATACTATTAAAAGTTAAATGGCTTGTAAATATCCGACGGAATAAATGAACAATTCCAATATCAGCATGTTGGAGAGACCATAGGACAGGGCTGTGTGTCAGAGATTGAGAACATGCACCAGAGGCAAGGCAACACACCTGTTCCAGATTACATTTGATAGCAATACATTGCAGTATCACACATGTACACCAGTTTTAAACATAACATGTTAAACCACTTTGAAGGAAATTTGAGAGGGGACCCTGATTTAACATTATTAAGCCATTTAAATGTGGGTAGAGTACATCTATGATTCCAGTGCTGGATGATCAAACAGTTAGATATGCGAGTGACTATATTGGGTGTAAACAGCGTTTGGCAGAACTACAGTTGGTGAACATTTGGGTAATAAGACTCCTGAGGGGTGGATGGCTGTGGGGAGATGTGAGGTCACTATTAAAGAAGAATGAATTACACCCACACACACTCGCACTATCTCAAATGCTCGCTCACACACACTCGCGCACACCACACACACACACACCCCAACACACACACACCAACACACATCTCCTAGCCCTCATCTTGTCTTAGCTCTGTGGCTGAGCTGTCTTTGTGCTCAGGCCTTATCTCCATCCTCCAGCCTGTCCTCCTGCACACTTTTAGTGGCCACTTGGATCGTCTGCATCACAAGATCCTAACATGAATTATATGGCCTCAAATTGAATCAATCAACAGGCCCATTTGAGGATGATAGTATCTGTGGTTCCCTGGGGAGTTTTGATGAGCCGTCATACGGGACTGGTTTAAAGACTGTCCAGAGATTAAACTCCCATGCTGTATCATCATGCTGTCTGACTAGGTGGGCTGCCTGTATCATGCTGGATCCCAAAATGAACAGCTGCTTGCCAGGTTACGTTATTACTACTGGTCCAGAATGGAACACGACGAAAAGACAGCATAAATATCATTGAAACATGCATCTTCATATACACACATTGGCAAAAGCTTGTACACACACACACTGCCAGGTAAACATGGAAAGTCCAATGGCCTCCAGCGCAATTCAAACTGAATTAGTATAACAGGCCCAGTGTTGTGAATCCATGGCATTTTCTAGAAGGTCTCGTACATGGGAGGGAACCACCTGGGACTCAGCAGGCATTCATATCTCCTCAGAGACAGCAAACCCAATGGACGTTGACCAAAACAACACCCGTCTCCATGGCTTATAGGATTCACATTACATTCACATTAGCCACGTACAAAGCTTATTTCTACAACTGAGAAATCCTAGACTCTAGACTAGAGTATGTAACAGACCATTATCATTTTTTCAGTACGCAATCCTCCAATGCAGTCCCAGCCAAGGACGTGCGGAACTGTGCAGCGGAGCAGAAATCAATGATGGCCAAACAATAACACAGACACAGCCCTAGCGGAATGATAACGTCAATATGGTGGAAGGAAACTGCCGGGTTTGGGGATATAAACTAAAACAACACTATAGAAACAGAGTATGAATAACAATATCCGCTAACTCCTCAGAATCAATAGGACAAAATTGATTAGGCCTAGTTATTCTTATTGCAGCAGAAGCTATATCTACTATGGAGCAGAGAGAAGGAATGATAGCTGCTCATAGTTCTTCAGTTTTCTGTTGGACCCCGTGAGGCAGGCGCTCTGCCAGTGGACTACTTTGGTCTCTGGACACTTCTGGATGAGTTGCTTCCAATGAGAGGTGACATCACCAAGTGAAGAAACTCATTATTGTCTTTACACTCCCTAAAAATAAATAAATCACCATACATAATCATATCTCTCTCTCTCACTCTCAATTCAATTCAATTTAAGGGCTTTATTGGCATGGGAAACATATGTTAACATTGCCAAAGCAAGTGAAGTAGATAGTAAACAAAAGTGAAATAAACAGTCAATCTTAACAGTAAACATTACACTCAGAAGTTCCAAAATATTATGTATATATACAGTGTTGTAACAATGTGCAAATAGTTAAAGTACAAATGGGAAAATAAATAAACATAAATATGGGTTGTATTTACAATGGTGTTTGTTCTTCACTGGTTGCCCTTTTCTTGTGGCAACAGGTCACAAATCTTGCTGCTGTGATGGCACAATGTGGTTTTTCACCCAGTAGATAAGGGAGTTTATCAAAATTGGGTTTGATTTGGAATTCTTTGTGGATCTCTGCCTTATGGTCCTCTGTAGCTCAGCTGGTAGAGCATGGCGCTTGTAACGCCAAGGTAGTGGGTTCGATCCCCGGGACCACCCATACACAAAAAGTGTATGCACGCATGACTGTAAGTCGCTTTGGATAAAAGCGTCTACTAAATATTATATTATATTATTATCTCTGTAATCTGAGGGAAATATGTGTCTCTAATATGGTCATACATTTGGCAGGAGGTTAGGAAGTGCAGCTCAGTTTCCACCTCATTTTGTGGGCAGTGTGCACATAGCCTGTCTTCTCTTGAGAGCCAGGTCTGCCTACGGCGGCCTTTCTCAATAGCAAGGCTATGCTCACTGAGTCTGTACATAGTCAAAGCTTTCCTTAAGTTTGGGTCAGTCACAGTGGTCAGGTTTTCTGCCACTGTGTACTCTCTGTTTAGAGCCAAGCCTAGTTTGCTCTGTTTTTTTGTCAATTCTTTCCATTGTGTCAAGTAATTCTCTTTTTGTTTTCTCATGATTTGGTTGGGTCTAATTGTGTTGTTGTCCTGGGGCTCTGTGGGTCTGTTTTGTGTTTGTGAACAGAGCCCCAGGACCAGCTTGCTTAGGGGACTCTTCTCCAGTTCATCTCTCTGTAGTGATGGCTTTGTTATGAAAGGTTTGGGAATCGCTTCCTTTAAGTTGCTCTCTCTCTCTCTCTCTCTCTCTCTCTCTCTCTCTCTCTCTCTCTCTCTCTCTCTCTCTCTCTCTCTCTCTCTCTCTCTCTCTCTCTCTCTCTCTCTCTCTCTCCTCTCTCTCTCTCTCTCTATCTCTCTCTCTCTCTCTCTCTCTCTCATCTCTCTTCTCTCTCTCTCTCTCTCTCTCTCTCTCTCTCTCTCTCTCTCCTTCTCTCTCTCTCTCTCTCTCTCTCTCTCTCTCTCTCACCCCCCAAACTCTCTCCTTCTCTTCTCCTCTCCCTCCACTTCCCTTCTCTCCCCTCCTCCACTCCACTCCTCTCCTCTTCTCTTCTCTCATTGACAACCACCTCTATAATACATACAGTGATGATGTCTACAGAGAAGTGTGAGCCTGAAAATGTTTCACAGCAAATGTCAGAAACCTACAGGAGTTATTCAGGATAACGGTGAACATTTTTAACCATAGAAAGTTGAGCATTTTCAGGCATCAGGACCTTTCATTGCATGACCTCCCTATAGTAGTACTACCTTGCATTGGAGTGGACAACGAAGAAATGCCTATGACATTCCACCGTCAGCACTTTCAGTGTGCATCCATCCAGCTTGATCCTGCCCGAGTCTTCCCATTGGCTTCCCTTTGTCCCTCCACTCCAGCTGTTATTACTGAGGAGCTCTGAGAGCTAGGCATGCATACACACACTCTGCCTTTCTCAAACAACCCTGACCTTCTTACCTCGGCACAATTATCAAGCAGCAAAAACAACAATTAGCCTACCACACACCATTTAGGTTTTCATTATTATTTCATCAAACACCAAAGGAAACAAAAGGTTGATTAACTCTCTCAGCAGGCTGTCGTCACGGCCAGAGGACACATGGGAAGGGATGACATTGTTGTGATAGCTGGTGTGGGCAGAAGTCGGGACTCTAGCGAGCAAGTGTTGGTGTGTTCGATTGGCTTATCCTGGGAGGGTTGCCAGACAGTGCCAGTCAGCTCTCTCCAGGGCTGTTGGCTGTTGGGTTTCTAGATGATGTGCCATAGGCCCTTGTGGGTGGTTGGGTTGCCAGATATGTGCTATAGGCCCATGTGGGCTGCTGGGTTGCTAGGTAATGTGCCACAGGCCCTTGAGGGTGGTTGGATTTCCAGATATGTCCCGCGGTGGGACATGCCTGTGCCTGGGACATAGCCACATAATGTGAACTCCCACTGACTCCATGCTGGCAGTGAGAGGGCACACTGACTGTACACATTGCTGAGTGTTCTCGCCCACAGAGACAAACCGTTTTGAAGCAAGTTTCTAGTTTCCAACTGTCTTGGTGGGTAGAAACAGTGTTAAAATCGAATGTTTCAAAGTTGAAGAGGAAGGTAACTATCTCCTCTAAAACCTGTCAAATGGTTGTGAAAGAGGGATGACATCAATGAACTGGTATTACTTTCTTGGAGAAAACAAAAACAAGGTACGCAAAAATGTGTCAAACATGTCAATCAACTTCCACTTCTGAGAATTAGTTGTGTATGATTACAAAAAAACTTAATGAAATTCTGTGATTACTCAAAGTCTGTTAATGCAACACCATTGTGATGCCATGGTAAATTATGGCTTCAAAGCTGCAGCCAACAAAGTTTAAAAGTACAGTCTTTCTTAACTTCCACTAAAAGATCACTGAGAACCATTTTGTTTTTTTGATTCGGTAATTAGCGTTCTTCACAAGGTCTAATTGCTGTGATGAATTCTGCCTGCGGCTTAATAAGAGGGTGTTGATTGATTTCATAAATCATTACACTGTCTTCTTCTTCCACATCAAATTCAACTGGGATGGCTTTGTTTATTCAACAAGCAGACATACCACTGGGATATGAGCGTGTGATGCTTGGTAGCCATTTTTCCTGTGGAAGAATACTAACATAGGACTAGCCTACCAAGCTAGACCCAGAAACATACCATAGCTAGTAACCCACATGGTTCAATTGTTCTTTAGAATGTGTTTGTAGGCTAATACACACTATATACATACACTGAGTGTACAAAACATTAGGAACACCTTCTAAAATATTGAGTTGCACCCCCCTTTTGCCCTCAGAACAGCCTCAATTCATCAAATGTGTTCCATAGGGATGCTGGCACATGTTGACTCCAATGGTTCCCACAGTTATGTCAAGTTGGCTGGATGTCCTTTGGGTGGTGGACCATTCTTGATACACACGGGAAACTGTTGAGTGTGAAAAACCCAGCAGCGTTGCAGTTCTTGACACAAATCAGTGCGCCTGGCACATCCTACCATACCCTGTTCAAAGGCACTTATATATTTTGTCTTACCCATTCACCCTCTGAATGGCACACATACAAAATCCATGTCTCAATTGTCTCAAGGCTTAAAAATCCTTCTTTAACCTGTCTCCTCCCCTTCATCTACACTGATTGAAGTGGATTTAACAAGTGACATCAACAAGGGATCATAGCTTTCACCTGGATTCACCTAGTCAGTCTGTCATGGAAAGAGCAGGTGTTCTTAATGTTTTGTGTACTCAGGCTATATATATACAGTGGGGAGAACAAGTATTTGATACACTGCCGATTGTGCAGGTTTTCCTACTTACAAAGCATGTAGAGGTCTGTAATTTTTATCATAGGTACACTTCAACTGTGAGAGACGGAAACTAAAACCAAAATCCAGAAAATCACATTGTGTGATTTTTAAGTAATTAATTTGCATTTTATTGCATGACATAAGTATTTGATCACCTACCAACCAGTAAGAATTCCGGCTCTCACAGACCTGTTAGTTTTTCTTTAAGAAGCCCTCCTGTTCTCCACTCATTACCTGTATTAACTGCACCTGTTTGAACTCGTTACCTGTATTTAAGACACCTGTCCACACACTCAATCAAACAGACTCCAACCTCCACAATAGCCAAGACCAGAGAGCTGTGTAAGGACATCAGGGATAAAATTGTAGACCTGCACAAGGCTGGGATGGGCTACAGGACAATAGGCAAGCAGCTTGGTGAGAAGGCAACAACTGTTGGTGCAATTATTAGAAAATGGAAGAAGTTCAAGATGACGGTCAATCACCCTCGGTCTGGGGCTCCATGTAAGATCTCACCTCGTGGGGCATCAATGATCATGAGGAAGGTGAGGGATCAGCCCAGAACTACACGTCAGGACCTGGTCAATGACCTGAAGAGAGCTGGGACCACAGTCTCAAAGAAAACCATTAGTAACACACTACGCCGTCATGGATTAAAATCCTGCAGCACACGCAAGGTCCCCCTGCTCAAGCCAGCGCATGTCCAGGCCCGTCTGAAGTTTGCCAATGACCATCTGGATGATCCAGAGGAGGAATGGGAGAAGGTCATGTGGTCTGATGAGACAAAAATAGAGCTTTTTGGTCTAAACTCCACTCGCCGTGTTTGGAGGAAGAAGAAGGATGAGTACAACCCCAAGAACACCATCCCAACCGTGAAGCATGGAGGTGGAAACATCATTCTTTGGGGATGCTTTTCTGCAAAGGGAACAGGACGACTGCACCGTATTGAGGGGAGGATGGATGGGGCCATGTATCGCGAGATCTTGGCCAACAACCTCCTTCCCTCAGTAAGAGCATTGAAGATGGGTCGTGGCTGGGTCTTCCAGCATGACAATGACCCGAAACACACAGCCAGGGCAACTAAGGAGTGGCTCCGTAAGAAGCATCTCAAGGTCCTGGAGTGGCCTAGCCAGTCTCCAGACCTGAACCCAATAGAAAATCTTTGGAGGGAGCTGAAAGTCCGTATTGCCCAGCGACAGCCCCGAAACCTGAAGGATCTGGAGAAGGTCTGTATGGAGGAATGGGCCAAAATCCCTGCTGCAGTGTGTGCAAACCTGGTCAAGACCTACAGGAAACGTATGATCTCTGTAATTGCAAACAAAGGTTTCTGTACCAAATATTAAGTTCTGCTTTTCTGATGTATCAAATACTTATGTCATGCAATAAAATAAAAATGAATTACTTAAAAATCATACAATGTGATTTTCTGGATTTTTGTTTTAGATTCCGTCTCTCACAGTTGAAGTGTACCTATGATAAAAATTACAGATCACTACATGCTTTGTAAGTAGGAAAACCTGCAAAATCGGCAGTGTATCAAATACTTGTTCTCCCCACTGTATATATAGACTATATATACACACACTCACTCACACACACTACACCGACACTCTCACACAAAACCCACACACTTACACACACACACGCACCTACACACTTTTACACTCATCATATGCTGCTGCTGCTCTGTTCTTTATTTTACTCTTATTATTATCTATCCTGATTCCTAGTCACTACCCTGCCTTCATGTACATATCTACCTCAAATACCTCGTACCTCTGCACATTGATCTGGTACTGGTACTCCCTGTATATAGCTCCATTATTGATCTGGTACTGGTACTCCCTGTATATAGCTCCATTATTGATCTGGTACTGGTAATCCCTGTATATAGCTCCATTATTGATCTGGTACTGGTACTCCCTGTATATAGCTCCATTATTGATCTGGTACTGGTACTCCCTGTATATAGTTCCATTCTTGTGTATTTTATTGCTCTTGTATTACTATTTTTTATTTGTTATGATATTTTTAAAACTCTGCATCGTAGGGAAAGGCTCGTAAGCAAACATTTCACGGTATAGTCTACACCCGTTGTATTTGGCGCATGTGACAAATAAAATGACATTAGATTTGATTTAAAGCTAACTAATCTATGGACTGCAACAGGATGGAGTCTGATGTGTGTTCTGTGATATGTCACATGACATCGTGGAGGAAGGGTGTTGCATCTGAAGACGGGCAATTAATAAGTGAAAGAGGTACATACAGCAGCTACTTTGACGTGGTAATCTGTACACCTTTTGTAAACCAACCAACTTATGAACTGAGTGCATCAGCAGGGGAAATAGCTTTTCTTCTTTTCTTTGCCATGCGCACGCAGGCCAGCACGCAAATACACTGGCAAACACACATGTCCACAGGCACACACACATACCATTTGTGCCAACCCCATAGTGTGTGACACACAGCAACAGCAGCTGTCTGATGGTGAAGGCTAGAGGAATCATTGGATGAATCATAGAACAGATACATCATCATGAGCACTGGGCTGGTCTGAGCAGGGGAGGGGGACCTTGAACTGGGACAACAACCCACAGAACTGTAGAGTACATCACCATTACTGGAGTACTCCACACAGAGAGGGTTACAAAAAGGGAGTATATCTATTTCAAGTGGGTCTTTGTGAAGTGCAGCTACTTCGAGACAAAACAAACGTATATTGAGTGTACCCACTATGCCCAAAACAGGCCATTTTGAATAGTAATTGTGTGACACACCAGGGTACAAAAATAGTACAGTGACAACATGGACTAATGCACTACTGTTGTACTAATATCACTGTGTGTTGGTTCTCCTGGTCTGACAGCGCAGGACTCCTTCTGTCTACCTTGCTCTGGTGTGGTTTACACTAAATGCCCTTTAGGGGGGAACAACATCGTATCCTTTCAAACACTCTACCTTAAACTGTTAGGTTGAATTGTTAATAAGAGCTTTGGCTCTCTACACGAACACTCTCAGTGTGTCCTGTCGACTGGAGCGCTAAAACATTACAATGTGTGTGTGTGTGTGTGTGTGTGTGTGTGTGTGTGTGTGTGTGTGTGTGTGTGTGTGTGTGTGTGTGTGTGTGTGTGTGTGTGTGTGTGTGCGTGTGTGTGTGTGTGTCATCTGACACCCTGCAAGCACATGGGCAACAATAGCCTTCTATGTTAATCAGTGAGCGTGATATACCACAAACTCGCCGCTAACCCAACAAGGAATCTTAGCCTACAAAAGCATCCATTTATATCTCTTAGAAGTTCTCCTTTGCTTGTCCCTTTCATTAATGGCGGTGCCAGCTCCCCTAGACACAAGTCTTTAATTAGAACAAGGATCGCAGCAGCTGAGCGCCCTGGCAAATTATTATGAGGGCTTGGATCCTGCAATCTGAATAGAGGGGGAAGAGAGGGGGAGAGGAGATTGACTGGGACCAGCTCAACTGGCTTTGACCCACAGGACACAAGAGACCCTTCTGCTATTAATGATTCAATCATACAGGCACAATGGCATTTTAAATTGCATCTTTCTCCTTTAATTGCACATTTTAAGAAGTAATTGGACGTCCTTTGAATTTAAATTTGATTTAGTTCTTGGAATTTAGATTTGTTGGGATGTGGATATAAAACTCCTCTATATCGAACTCAAAAGCTTACAACCTTCCAGTCCGTAGTCATAGAAATCATAGAAATGAATGAGAACTGCACTTGTAACTGGGAGATGCACAGTTAAAACGATATTTGAGGAATTGCATATTTAATGTTAATTAAACATGGTTCAATTTCAAATACCTAAATAATGAATTGAAGTTTAATTTGCTGCTGATGAAAACTACAGAGGGATACAGTAACTACTTCTCTGTCTTCTGATTGTTTGTGGTAGTACAACATTTCATCATGCATCCGTAGCTACCTCGAGGTGATGTGGTCTCCATACGGTTTTACCTACAGTCTGCACCACGGCAACATCCTCATCTTGGAAACCAGAATTCCTCTTGATCCGCCTGGCATCATTACCATAGTGAACCATGTGACCTCTCTCCTCCTGTTTATTGCAAACTGTTGTCCTCTGGAGCAGAAAGAACACGTGATTAACCTCTACATGGCCAGTGTGTTGTGTTTACTTCCCTCAGTACAATAGTACTGTCATTGTTGTCCTGTTGTAATCTAGTGACATCTAGATACAGTATTTCTACAGGTGTAAGCAGAATAGATTTGTGCTTACACCTGTTCATCAATAGGATATATATTACTGTTGTGGCAAGACTGGCTTTTGAAAAGGCTTGTCTGCAGGAAGGAAATCTCTGTTTAGCTCAGATAGCAAAAAAAAAAAGAAAAGACTACACCACTTCTGTTTTTTTCCTGCAAAATTACACTTGTTTGGACAAATATTTTTCACAGAACAGTTTGTTGCTGGAGGGAAATATTGGATGGGCCCCAAAAAAATTAAACATATATATATATAATCAGAACACAAAAGCATAAGGTAGCATGAAGGGTAATTTTCGCCCAACATTTCAACTTGTAGTAAATAAACAGTGTATCATTCAAAAAGACCACAACTATAAATCAGCTTGCAATTATACCACATTACCAGCAATAACACAAAAATGCTTTCTCTTCTCTCACCCCACAGATGATGTGTTTTCATGCATACATTCATTATACGCTACAAAACTAATTATCTAACTTCAAGCATCAAATGTGTATTGTTTCCATGGCTACAAGCTTTTCTTAGCCACCCACGTCACATCTAGAACAATGCGACAGATATTTCACTGGATGTATAAATGTGAAGCATCCACTTGGTGTTTTCACTCACTACCAAATATGGTAGTGAGAGGAAGCACAGTGGCCGGCAGTGGGAGAAGATAATAATAATAATAATAATAATAATAATAATATGCCATTTAGCAGACGCTTTTATCCAAAGCGACTTACAGTCATGTGTGCATACATTTTTTGTGTATGGGTGGTCCCGGGGATCGAACCCACTACCTTGGCATTACAAGCGCCGTGCTCTACCAGCTGAGCTACAGAGGACCACAAAGATGGAACATGATGTATTTTGGCTGACATTCTGCAGATTTTCTCATCAATTAAACATTTGATCTGAATACAGTTTTCTGTTCCCAAAACTAGAATCTGTTACGAACAGAGTGGACTACATTTTGTAGACTTGTAAAATTGGTATTGTTTCGAAGGAGTGCAAAGGCAAATTGAGTTATTGCACACACACACTTCACAGAGTAGGCTAGGTATGCTAGAATGTGCCAATAGGATCTCGCTAGCTCATGCTTGACTCTGCCCACCTCCATGCTTGTTTTGCCCACTATGACTCATTCGTTCCCATTTGAAACGACAAGCTGTGGTCTATCTTGGTTTAGCTAAAAACATTTGCCCATGCGGTGTCAGGAATAGTTTCAGACTTCTGCACATGAAACGTGAATTAATTACTCTAAAAGATGAAAGCGATTAATCACGCTGAGAAGATGAGTATTAACCCTGTTGATAGCGGTTGGTATGAATCTACCAGTGTATAAAAAACACACTAAAACACTGTGGATAAAAACTCTCCCTGTCGATGAAATAGGACAAGGCAAGGCAGCCAACGGACTGTGGGCTGAGATACTGGGGGTCATCTGCTTGAATAATGCATGAAAGTATTATCTCAAAATAACCACATTCTAAAAATGACTGGTTACCCTGGGCTCTTTCCTTGTCTATCTCTGTGCAAGGGTACTTTATATGTGGGGGACTGGCTTTCTGGCTACATTCAGGAGCATTTACATGGGAATTCCACAAATTCATGTATAGTATATGTACAATGTTTAGTACACAATATATGGAGATTGAAAGCTAGATCTTGGTAATCAGGCCAAATTAATATGAAATCTTTGAGGTTGAGAATGTGGCATTGAAATCAATCAAAGTGAGAAGCAAGGGCATATGAAGGGAAAAACCTAAGGTGAATTTTCCTAAGCTGGGCATGTGTTGTTTTCACAGGGGACATTGATGTAGTTGACCTAACATTGGTCCAATCAAACCCTGAGTGTGTAAAAGGACAATCCATCCTTTAGAGATCACCAGACACTACATTGGCACCAAATGACAGTCACGCTGTGAAGACACAGCATCCATCGTAGGTTTGTCCTCATGAGTCTGACATTCACACAGAGAGGGTGTGTGTGTGTGTGTGTGTGTCTTTGCAACAACAGACTCATTTGCTGCTAGCCCTCCCCAAAGGTTAGCATCAATCATTTGGGGATTGGGGCTAATAAGAGTTAGGTAGCTTAGTGGTTAAGAGCATTGGGCCAGTAACCGAAAGGTCGCTGGTTCAAATCCCTGAGCCGACTAGGTGAAACATCTGTTG
This sequence comes from Coregonus lavaretus, assembly GCF_964263955.1. Lineage (NCBI taxonomy): Eukaryota > Metazoa > Chordata > Actinopteri > Salmoniformes > Salmonidae > Coregonus > Coregonus lavaretus. The sequence goes on from NC_140000.1 coordinate 47,509,277, forward strand.
ATGTGCCCTGTAAGTCGCTCTGGATAAGAGCGCCGGCTAAATGACTAAAATGTAAACGTCTACTGAATCAATGGCACATCGATCTAATTTGACTAATACACAGGTAACTGTAATGAGATACTAACATACGCCATACTATGATTCCCTACACTGAGGCACAGTGTCTTACTGTAGATAGGCTAGCAAAACAATATTAACCACACTCTGAAAAAAAAGGTACTTAAAGGGCTACAAACCATTGAGGTATGAAAGAACTGGAGACTGAGTACAAGATGTCCGACCATTGTTTTCAAGGTAATCTACTCACGTTTGCATACGCCGATTCATGGACCATCTATATCTGGGTTGCATTCAGTTTACACGGCCCAACTTCTCGTGTGCACAGGGAGCAGCGCGAGCAGCGATGACGTCATCATGTCATGTCTGCTGTGATTGATGGAGTGATAAAAAAATAAAAATCGGCCTCAGCGACAATTATTTGAATAATTCAATGGATGCATTGTGCACAAAGGTGATGACTAAAGTGTCTTATTAGGAATGTTCAAATCTGACTTCTCTATGGGGCCGTCTATGGAAATAGTATTTATGGGCTGGACGTCAGTTAAACTGCAGTACCGAAGCAAGACTGTAGGAGCACTCGAAACCATGATTCCAGACCCAACCCCTTGGTACAAACGTTTGTCACTGTACCCTGTAAGGTACATCCATTGTGCCATTATTATTAGTTATAGGTACATAACTATACCCTTGCAGTTCGTACCTTAAACGTTTTTTAAGTGGCAAAACTATAGCTCTTCGCTATACGAAGTCCCTCACGAGACATGCCTCTCCACCATCCCATTTCTGACATCAATATAGCGAATTTGTGGGGTAGCCCGACCGGGACACAAACCTGGGTCCAGCGACTGTCAAGCCAACACCTTAACCATTACGCCAAGAGGTTCAGACCTCTTGACTAGGTCGCTCAGTGTTGAGTTAAGGTTGCTACAATATTAATTACAGCTCTTTAATTGTCACAAACTCTTATAAGCCTTTATAAAGAATTCATAACTGTCAGTGGATATGCTCAAACTATAATTAACATAACCGTAGACCACTTAAACTGGTAAAACACTTCCACTCACGGGTGGCTAAAAATAACTAACTGAAAGCCACGCCTGATATAGAAATTAAAATATATACAGGTTAAAAGTAATGACTAAATGTTCCACCCTTAAATAGAGTTGTGAAATGTTCTTGTTTTAAGTATGATTAGTACTTTCTTAGTAGTGACTAATTATTACACACTGAAACTGTGTGAAAAGTGTTAGAATCATAAGACTATAATCTGATAATATGTGTAGCTTAGTTAGAAGTACAATGAGGCAGTCAGAATATTGTGAGGACGGCGATAACTGAGGAATGCAGCCTGCCCGAGCAGGGAGTAGACTATGATAAGAACATGTATGTGTGTGTGTGTGTGTGTGTGTGTTTGTGTGTGTGTGTGTGTGTGTGTGTGTGTATATGTGTGTGTGTGTGTGTGTGTGTGTATGTGTATGTGTATGTGTGTGTGTGTGTGTGTGTGTGTGTGTGTGTGTGTGTGTGTGTGTGACCTGATGGTCAGGAGAGCAGAGGAAAACATGAGCTAAACCCAGGTGTGAGCTTACAAGGTGTGTACAGTGGAAAAATACAGCCCGCCTAAAGCGGGGTGGGATTTTTGTATGACGTGTGTGTATAAAAGATCGACTCTGAAATTGTGATAACAGAATTCTCTGGGCAGAGTTCTCTGAATAAAGACCACCTGGCTATTGCAGACTGGGATCTCTGTCCGTTTCTTGATCCAAAAGCCTTACAACCTTTTGGGAGACGCACAGAGACACTGAAATAGTTAGTTAATAATTTATCTTAACAACGCCCCCACTAAGCCACGCCTCCAATGATTGTACCTTTATTTAAAAAATATTGGGTACCAAAATGTACCATTACACTAGATTATCTGCACATGTACCCTAATAGGTACCGAACAGTACCACGTGAGATCATATGTCTACCTCTGAAGGTACATTATGTGTATTTTTATATTTTTATACCACAGGGAACAATCCTGTACCCTAACCATATCCTTTTCTCTGAGAGTGCACATGTTAGCTATAAGCTATGTGCTAAGTGCTAACCCTGTATGCTGTGGTAAATATGGGGACTGTGCTGCAGAGGAATAGGAGTGGTAGCATAGAAGAGTGTGTCTGTGCTCCTTTCCCCCTCACTGGGACTGGAAATATCATGATCAGCTAGTAATAAGAAGAGGAGATGGTTTCACACACTTCCAAAAACCAATGCAAACAAGGTCCTGGGTTTGTATGTCAAGATTTTCAAGCTTTAAACCACAACCTCATCTTCCAATTACTATTACTATAAACAAGATATTACTATAGAACAATACAGGAACTGAATTGACTGTTTTATTGTTGTCCTAATCCCCAACAATTGAAATCTTCATAAAACGTAAAAAATAGCACAAGTCAAGTAGGATTCCCTATTTCTAGTCACATTTGCTCATACGTTGACTGAAAAAGACAGTCTTCCCCACTCAATCATTTTTCGACCGCTCAGTGTCCATTGTCAAAATCTACCTCAGAAGAATAACTCCAATCTGACATTTCTGACATTTCCTAACATGCTTCTATAGCTTCTCCTTCTCCATCGATAGCTTTATGAAGTGTGCTGTATTGACCAGAGAGTATCCTATTGTAGCCTATATCTTCAACATAGGGGCGTCTCCTGAGTGGTGCAGTGGTCTAAGGCCCTGCATCGCAGTGCTAACTGTGCCACTAGAGATCCTGGTTCGAATCCAGGCTCTGTCGCAGCCGGCCGCGACCGGGAGACTCATGGGCGGCGCACAATTGGCCCAGCGTCGTCCAGGGTAGGGGAGGGAATGGCCGGCAGGGATGTAGCTCAGTTGACAGAGCATGGCGTTTGCAACGCCAGGGTTGTGGGTTCGATTCCCACGGGGGCCAGTATAAAAAAAAATATATGTATTCACTAACTGTAAGTCGCTCTGGATAAGAGCGTCTGCTAAATGACTAAAATGTAAATGTAAAATGGGCGAAACACACAGATGGAGTTCTGGTTGAACAGAACAACTACAAATTCCCGTTAGCCACTGCTTAGAATGAAATGAAAGGAGAGTCCCTCTGGTTAAATTGAGAGCTCAATAAACACAGATCAGTAGATAGAGAAGAACCACAGAACTACAATGTTCCTCCAGGTCACCCTGTCAGTGGTTCAGAACTACAGTCTTCCTCCAGGTCACCCTGTCAGTGGTTCAGAACTACAGTCTTCCTCCAGGTCACCCTGTCAGTGGTTCAGAACTACAGCGTTGCTCCAGGTCTCCCTGTCAGTGGTTCAGAACTACAGTCTTCCTCCAGGTCACCCTGTCAGTGGTTCAGAACTACAGTGTTCCTCCAGGTCACCCTGTCAGTGGTTCAGAACTGCAGTCTTCCTCCAGGTCACCCTGTCAGTGGTTCAGAACTACAGTGTTCCTCCAGGTCTCCCTGTCAGTGGTTCAGAACTACAGTCTTCCTCCATGTCTCCCTGTCAGTGGTTCAGAACTACAGTCTTCCTCCATGTCACCCTGTCTGTGGTTCAGTCAAGTCAACACCACCTCTTCCTTGAAAAACACATTGGAGCATCACTCAATTTTTACTGCGGTAAGGTTAAAGACAAAGTGTCTTGGACAGAACATTGAATCAAGTCTCTAATAAATAGTGTAAGCAAAAAGCACAACTTACCTTTGCTGAGAAACTTCTATGGGAAAGTATTAGAAAGTACTGTATACACATAGGGTTTAATCCAGAGAGCTGACAGCTAAACTCTGATGACTCAGACACCACATTATGGAAATCCTATTCATTCATTCAAATTCAATTCCTTTCAATTCTTCTCAAAGCCACCACTTCTCCCTTCTTTCCATGACAGGGTAATAGAATAGAACAAGAGGAGAATGAGTCAGGAAGGTCTTCCTAATGGATGAAAATAGCTGTGATCACTCCAACCGCCATGTCTCATCATCTGGAAATCTAACTGTACCTGCCAAGTTACAAGGCTCTACCCAGGATATACTTTTGTGTGTAATTTCCCAGGGTTCGAATTCAACAGTAGCTATTGTAAGTAATTTAACTGGAGAAAATAATGGTGTCATGTTGGCTTTACAACGTGGTATCTTATCAAATAATTAACATGAATTGAAGGTAATTTATAATAACCAAATACAGTTAATATTAATTCCCTGGTGTACATATTAAGATTTGGTGTGTTTTGTATGGTAGCATTGAGACAAGGTAATATAGGTCAGGACTCACAACACATCACTTAGTCTATTTCACGTTTCACCTGCCAAACATGTTTACTCTCTGTGCTCTTAGAATTGATTGTCATGAGCAATATGTTAACAACAACAATAACAATAAGAACACTACAAACAAATAGGCCTAATACTCAATTAAAGAGGAGCAGGCTCTGAACAACAACCACTCAGCTACCAATCCACAGCCAACATGAATTTGTGTCCAGTAATACTCAAATTGTCGTGTCGGGATGCAGCAATAACACTACAAAAGCACCCAAATACCCTTTTAGACTGTGATGCCATTTAGAGTGTGATTAATCTGTCCCCATTCAGAAAGGTGCTCACCTACTGTTTGAACCCATGACACTTCCATCCATCAACAGAAAACCACTGTCTCTGACAATTAGCCTGCGGTCAATGACAGATTATAGGCCTCAGCACTCATAGCCTCACTACCCAGCACAGCATTAACAGTCAGCTATCATCAAAAACAACCAAGACCAACTGTAAGCCCAACACATCACAGACAGCCATTGTACTCCTCAAATTGATCGACTGGGTTTTAAAATGAGTTCTCTCTGCACTGGTTGCCTTTCTCTAGTCTTAGATCAATAGTCAATGTCTCTGTATGTGATTGACATTGATCCATTGATTCAGCATAATGCATCTGCATCTCTCAGTGACAGTGGCTGCATGAGAAAATGATCAGTAATCACTCCAAGGACAATTTACAGTGACAAAACAGAGTGTGCTGGCGGGTGGTGGCATCTCATTGGTGGATGTTTTGATTCTTTATTTATCAGTGGGCCGACTCCATCCTGCCTCTGTCGCTGGAGAGTTCTGACTGACATTGAGAGTGTACACCACAGCAGGGACCCTCCCCAGTCCCCTGTCTCTCTCTTTGTCTCACTTTCCCCTTTCTCTCTTTCTGGCAGGCAGATATGTGGGCCTCTGGGACCCCCGAGCATCACAAGGGGGCCTTATCTTCACAACAGAAAAGAAACCCAACTTAGACCCAACATCAAAGCCGGAGGGAGAGAAACTTCAGATGCATGTCTGACTGAACAATAGAGCCAGTAGCAGCAGTCCCACATTTGGCTGCAGCACATCCACAACACATGCTAGTTAAAGATTAGGCCTACCAGACATAACATACTCAATTCTCAAATAGTTCCAGAGGGCCGATAACTAGAAATTGTTTATGTACAGTGGGGGAAAAAAGTATTTAGTCAGCCACCAATTGTGCAAGTTCTCCCACTTAAAAAGATGAGAGGCCTGTAATTTTCATCATAGGTACACGTCAACTATGACAGACAAATTGAGATTTTTTTTCTCCAGAAAATCACATTGTAGGATTTTTTATGAATTTATTTGCAAATTATGGTGGAAAATAAGTATTTGGTCACCTACAAACAAGCAAGATTTCTGGCTCTCACAGACCTGTAACTTCTTCTTTAAGAGGCTCCTCTGTCCTCCACTCGTTACCTGTATTAATGGCACCTGTTTGAACTTGTTATCAGTATAAAAGACACCTGTTTACAACCTCAAACAGTCACACTCCAAACTCCACTATGGCCAAGACCAAAGAGCTGTCAAAGGACACCAGAAAACAAAATTGTAGACCTGCACCAGGCTGGGAAGACTGAATCTGCAATAGGGTAAGCAGCTTGGTTTGAAGAAATCAACTGTGGGAGCAATTATTAGGAAATGGAAGACATACAAGACCACTGATAATCTCCCTCGATCTGGGGCTCCACGCAAGATCTCACCCCGTGGGGTCAAAATGATCAGAAGAACGGTGAGCAAAAATCCCAAAACCACACGGGGGGACCTAGTGAATGACCTGCAGAGAGCTGGGACCAAAGTAACAAAGCCTACCATCAGTAACACACTACGCCGCCAGGGACTCAAATCCTGCAGTGCCAGACATGTCCCCCTGCTTAAGCCAGTACATGTCCAGGCCCGTCTGAAGTTTGCTAGAGTGCATTTGGATGATCCAGAAGAGGATTGGGAGAATGTCATATGGTCAGATGAAACCAAAATATAACTTTTTGGTAAAAACTCAACTCGTCGTGTTTGGAGGACAAAGAATGCTGAGTTGCATCCAAAGAACACCATACCTACTGTGAAGCATGGGGGTGGAAACATCATGCTTTGGGGCTGTTTTTCTGCAAAGGGACCTTTCCGTGTAAAGGAAAGAATGAATGGGGCCATGTATCGTGAGATTTTGAGTGAAAACCTCCTTCCATCAGCAAGGGCATTGAAGATGAAACGTGGCTGGGTCTTTCAGCATGACAATGATCCCAAACACACCGCCCGGGCAACGAAGGAGTGGCTTCGTAAGAAGCATTTCAAGGTCCTGGAGTGGCCTAGCCAGTCTCCAGATCTCAACCCTATAGAAAATCTTTGGAGGGAGTTGAAAGTCCGTGTTGCCCAGCGACAGCCCCAAAACATCACTGCTCTAGAGGAGATCTGCATGGAGGAATGGGCCAAAATACCAGCAACAGTGTGTGAAAACCTTGTGAAGACTTACAGAAAATGTTTGACCTGTGTCATTGCCAACAAAGGGTATATAACAAAGTATTGCGAAACTTTTGTTATTGACCAAATACTTATTTTCCACCATAATTTGCAAATAAATTCATAAAAAATCCTACAATGTGATTATCTGGAGAAAAAATATCTAATTTTGTCTGTCATAGTTGACGTGTACCTATGATGAAAATTACAGGCCTCTCTCATCTTTTTAAGTGGGAGAACTTGCACAATTGGTGGCTGACTAAATACTTTTTTTCCCCACTGTAACTTTCCCAAGATATCTGATTCACTGCAATAATTACAATCAACACAACAATGGAAACCTATCAATGTGCACCCAGAAATGTGGAATGATTGAATGATGCATTGATGGAATCAGGGTAGCTCAATCTGCTTATGGAAAGAGCTGTGCATGTTAACAGGAATGTCAACTTGGCACAGCCAGGAACATGGTAATTTCATAGCTGCTGATTATTAATAAGGGCTGCAATCACTTTGCATCAGATATATACGCTCGCCCTGGCCTACGCTTGGCTGCAGTGTCCATTGAGCAGGGATCATCAACTAGATTCAGCCGCGGTCCGATTTCTTCTTCAGCGGATGGTCGGGGGGCCGGAACATAATTACAAATAATTTGTAGACATAATTACAAATAATTAATAAGGGCTCCACGAAGCCCAAACAGATATAATATTTGACTAAAACATAATAATTTCAAACATTGCTTATATTTGTATACGATCATGTCTCTCTATTATGTGTGGGAATACTTGGGAACACATTTCTTAAATTAAAATCACTTGCAGCTGGTCTGTTATGTCCAACAATACAACATTGGTTTAAAAAAAGTGTTTTTATTAATAAAGCCAGCGGGCCACCCTGCCAAAGAGAGAGAGAGAGAGAGAGAGAGAGAGAGAGAGAGAGAGAGAGAGAGAGAGAGAGAGAGAGAGAGAGAGAGAGAGAGAGAGAGAGAGAGAGAGAGAGACTTCAGTTCTGTTCAGAGAGAGAGGTTGTGAGAGACCAACTCAGAAAGACTCACTCTTACCCCTAGAGATACCTTCCTTGACATCATGAAGGGGCCACTTCACACACTAACTCTTCTGCCAGATAATAGTGCAGCTTGGGAAGAAACGCAAGGCAGCGCACTCTTGACTCTGAAGCATTGAGTTTTCATTGAATTACGATGAAAAGTGCTAGGATTTATGCACCTGTGTCATTATTCATGGCAAGTCAACTGTGTAAAGCAATAGCTAAGCCCATTTGACAAAGGGGATATGTGTCATGCTAAAAATAAGCTAGCACAGTTATCAAACTCAAGCACAGTCGTCAAACCCAAGCATATGCAACACATGTCAAGCCAAACGCTAGCCAGTGAGTCCATCTATAACACATAACAGACAGAATTACACATCATCAAAAAGACAAGCACGCATTAAATTGCTCAAACGAGGGGCAGGACAGATCAGATTGTGATGACCATGTCGACACGGTGGTGATGGACCGGAAGATAGTGACATGTCATTTCCTGTCTGTCAACTTGTATTATGGAGTGTCCGGGGGGAGGAGGAGGAAGAGGACGGACCAGGGAACGAGGGGGGAAATGAACTAAAGCAGCACTGCCTGTAGCCATTGACAACCATTAGCCACCTGTCACACATCTATACCTTCCATCTTCCTGGATGTACTGCAGACCAGCTCTATTGCCGTTGTTCATTTGCTGTATATATAGGGGAGATGGAAGGTATAGAGGGGAACCAGTCAAGCCGAATTAGATAAGAGGATTGTATGGAGCTATAGGCAGGCCCAGGTAATTTCCAGGGGGGATTAATCACATTGCCTTTCTGCTATGCTGACCAAGGGCTTGGCCCCGTGGCTGTGAGGGCGATGGGGTTGCGGTGGGGTTCTCGCTGCCCTGGTCTTCCCCTAGCAGAGTGGAGGGATTGATGAGGTCAGTCACCTGTCAGGGGGGGGGCCCGGGGGGAGATGAGAAGACAGCATGGGGAGGGCGGGAGGGGAACAGTGGGGTGGAAGCACAGCGCAGGCTACAGGCTATACAGGGTGTTACCAGGAAAAAGGAGCACGTCTTACAATCACAGAGACACCACAGAGACCCCAAACCCAATCAACCTGGAGGATTCCTTCCTACTGCGGAGAATCACAAATCACCCAGTTTTACAATAAACACAAATTCCATCACTACAGGACTATGACATTACCTCCTAGTGCTTTCAATCACCTCTCAATAAAGCCAACGCACCCGTCTTTACAGTTAAATTGATGAAGTTATTAAAATTAGGTCATTAAAATGAACTGGTGAACCTTTCATATGATTAAAGACCATGAGGTCCTTAGTAAACAATGGAGAGGATTGTATGGGGAGACAAGAGCATCTGTGTACGGTCATTTCCAAGAGAGTCTTACCTTACCTATTATGGCTAACCAATTTGATTGTGGAGCGAAAATAACACACACCACTCATGTGTACACTGTGCATTTCCCTGAAAAGTGGCCGCAAAGTGAACACAACAAAACATATTGGTCAGATGTCTTTGTCTTCAGTATCTTCATATAGCTCCAGTAAACTCCATTCTCAGTGAGTAATATGAATAGTACAAAAGCCAATTAAATCAGGTTCAGCTTGCTCATGGTTGACGTAAACGTTTTTTTGGCCCAAATGTTTTAAAAAGCCCATGGCTGCATCCCAAATGGCACCCAATTCCCTACATAGGGCCTATAGGGCTCTGGTCAAAAGTAGTGCACTATGTAGGGAATAGGTTTCCATTTTGGACGCAGACATGTTGTATTTGTTTTCTATAAGCAATAAGGCCCGAGGGGGTGTGGTATATGACCAACGCGGAGTGCCTGGATACAGCCCTTAGCCGTGGTATATTGGCCATATACCACAAACCCCTGAGGTGCCTTATTGCTATTATAAACTGGTTACCAACGTAATTAGAGCAGTAAAAATAAATGTTTTGTCATACCCGTGGTATACCACGGCTGTCAGCCAATCAGCATTCTGGGCTCGAACCACACAGTTTATAATGAAGAACAAACATATGTGCTAGATAGAGTAAGTTAGATAATGAGCGGGGCCTTGGGCGTACGGTGGACCTGGTTCACTTCTTTACACCCTCACCCTGTGTGTTACAGCATCTCAAATCAGACTTCTATGGTTGGCTGGCAGGATAAATTACCACCTACAGTAAAACAGCTTCCCCTTATGTTAGAACGTTTTAATGGGATTATGTTGCCAGCTGAGCCTGCTGGAGCCAGAAGGTATAGAAGGCAGTGGTGGAATGTGTGCAGGAGTTGCTCCTACTGTGCAGGAGTTGCTACTATTGACCCATATTGGAGCACCCACTGAATCACTGGACAAAGCAGCATCCATTACAACAGCAATATGAGATCAGTGACTTCTCAGCAGTAGAAATAAGGAAAATAAATCTCCTTTCACCACAATCTCCAAATAGACCTTTCTGATTCTTTACTGCGATTCTACTGTATGGTATGGTCCTACTGTATGGTATGGTCCTACTGTATGGTATGGTCCTACTGTATGTAATTATGATCTGGCACAACCTCCCCCCACCAGGGCCTGTATCCACAAAGAGTATCAGAGTAGGAGTGCTGATATAGGATCAGTTTTTCATTTTAGATCGGAATAATTATACGGACAGGGGGCAGTGCTTGACTTGGGCAGAAGTTCACCGGAGCTGAGTACCGGCACCTCACATTTTCTACTGCTTGAACTCCTGCACCTCTTATAGAATATTAGCTCAAAAGTATTGAGGAGTTCCTGCACCTAAAGATAAACAGTACCGGCACCAAAAATGAGTACCGGCACCTATTTCAGACCAAATCAAGCACTGACTGGGGGGACATGATCCTAGATCAGCACTTCGAGAGCTTGGATCTATCTGTATTTTTGTCAAAATGTAGTTATTGACATAGCCTTGTTCTTTTTCAATGTTCTCTACCTATATAGTACTCTAAATACCCCAATTCATGTTGCTAAGTTTAAAAGAATAGAAGATAAAAAAATTGCTGACACCATTCAAACCAATGAGGGTTCGGAACTTTAAAGCCAATTATCTCAGAATCATCTTTTTGCAGATAGAACCTTATAGTCCTACGCTCTGGACTTCTTCTCTCAGACAATTTATGAATACTGACCAACGGCCCTTCACACCACAGAGACTGAACCTTTCTGGGAGCCGCCATCCTGGAGCTGTGGGGCGCAGGCCTCCGTTAGCTACCGTAGCCCCACTGGCCACAGCAACCGATATATGCAAACAGAAAAACATGCAGAGAAAAAAATACAAACATGGTACCAAAATAACATGCATGCAAAAATAAATGTATGATTGTAGGAATTAATGTAGAAATCACCTAGACTCAAGAAAACCGGTATCATATCAAAACCTTGTAAAATAGTGTGATGGAAGAGGAAAATAGAGATGGATGCTGTTGTTATGATGACTGGACGGTCAATCACGGATGACCTTCAGAGATTTGACGGGAAAATAGGCACTGTTAGCAAATCTACTTAGATACAGAGGGACGATACTAGGCTTTCGTTCACAAAGCTAAAATAAGTCATGCTGATATTTACCCTCAAAACCTAACGCTCAAAGAGACTCTGAAATGAGACGTGATGTATTTAAAGGATGGAGTGGTGTGAGAGAAAGCAGGAGCACTTCTCTGGAAAATGTCAGGAGCGCCGAGATCAAGGTAGATCACCTGAGTGCCATGAAATCTACAGTACACACACCTAGCATTAGTAATGTATTCTAATGTATTCCATGAGTGCATTTTCCTTCACACCATCTGCATTCAGTCAGTCTGGAAGTGCAGTATAGTACAGTGAGCTGCTTTCTATATCTCCTTTCTGTATCCCCTGAGAATATGCAGAATCTGTCACGTATAAACATCATTTGATAACATACTGTATCAATCATCTTTCTGGGGATATTTGCAAAAATTTACAAAAGAGAACTGATAACAAATCAGAAACACATTGAAATGCAAGAAGCGTTAGGTTTAGTCCATTAAGAAATGTATTCAGCACTGATAGATTAGGTGCAGTCAGAGCAATGACTGTGAGGATGCAGATGTATGCCAAGCATAAATGCAAATAGTCCAGGTAGCCATGATTACCTGTTCAGGAGTCTTCTGGCTTGGGGGTAGAAGCTGTTAAGAAGCCTTTTGGACCTAGACTTGGTGCTCCGGTACCGCTTGCCGTGCAGTAGCAGAGAGAACAGTCTATGACTAGGGTGGCTGGAGTCTGACAATTTTAGGACCTTCCTCTGACACCGCCTGGTATAAAGGTCCTGGATGGCAGGAAGCTTGGCCCCAGTGATGTACTGGGCCGTACGCACTACCCTCTGTAGTGCCTTGCGATCGGAAGCCGAGCAGTTGCCATACCAGGCAGTGATGCAACCAGTCAGGATGCTCTCGATGGTGCAGCTGTATAACTTTTTGAGGATCTGGGGACCCATGCCAAATCTTTTCAGTCTCCTGAGGGGGAATAGACTTTGTTGTGCCCTCTTCACGACTGTCTTGGTGTGTTTGGACCATGATAGTTTGTTGGTGAAGTGGACACCAAGGAACTTGAAGCTCTCAACCTGTTCCAATACAGCCCCGTCGATGAGAATGGGGGCGTGCTTCAGTCTTCTTTTTTTTCCTGTAGTTCACAATCATCTCGTTTGTCTTGATCACATTGAGGGAGAGGTTGTTATCCTGGCACCACACGGCCAGGTCTCTGACCTCCTCCCAATAGGCTGTCTCATCGTTGTCAGTGATCAGGCCTACCACTGTTGTGTGGTCGGCAAACTTAATGATGGTGTTGGAGTCGAGCCTGGCCATGCAGTCATAGGTGAACAGGGAGTACAGGAGGGGACTGAGCACGCACCCCTGAGGGGCCCCAGTGTTGAGGATCATAGTGGCAGATGTGTTGTTACCTACCCTTACCACCTGGGAAGTCCAGGATCCAGTTGCAGAGGGAGGTGATTAGTCCCAGGGTCCGTAGCTTAGTGATGAGCTTTGAGGGCACTATGGTGTTGAACGCTGAGCTGTAGTCAATGAACAGCATTCTCACGTATGTGTTCCTCTTGTCCAGGTGGGAAAGGGCAGTGTGGAGTGCAATAGAGATTGCATCATCTGTGGATCTGTTGGGGTGGTATGCAAATTGGAGTGGGTCTAGGGTTTCTGGGATAATGGTGTTGATGTGAGCCATGACCAGCCTTTCAAAGCACTTCATGGCTACAGACGTGAGTGCTACGGGTCAGTAGTCATTTAGGCAGGTTATCTTAGTGTTCTTGGGCACAGGGACTATAGTGGTCTGCTTGAAACATGTAGGTATTACAGACTCAGTCAGGGACATGTTGAAAATGTCAGTGAAGACATTTGCCAGTTGGTCAGCGCATGCTCGGAGTACACGTCCTGGTAATCCGTCTGGCCCTGCGGCCTTGTGAATGTTGACCTGCTTAAAAGTCTTACTCACATTGGCTACGGAGAGCGTGATCACATAGTCATCCGGAACAGCTGATGCTCTCATGCATGCTTCAGTGTTGTTTGCCTCAAAGCGAGCATAGAATTGATTTAGCACGTCTGGTAGGCTTGTGTCACTGGGCAGCTCGCGGCTGTGCTTCCCTTTGTAGTTTGTAATAGTTTGCAAGCCCTGCCACATCCGACGAGCGTCGGAGCCGGTGTAGTACAATTACTGTCATGCTTTAAGGGCTTATAGGAAAACCTCATGACAACAGGCTGCCTGTCGTCATGCATGACGTGCCTAATGAAGGGTGTCGTCGTCATGGTGATTCCACGGCCACTACCCAGGGCACTGGGACTTCACCATTCTGGAACTGTGAGGATGCATGGGCGGGGTTTGGACCTAGGAGTCAGGGTTTAGAGGAATGTGATTTGCCCACTGATTCATGAGAGGCGGGACCCTGGGCTGGCTACTCATGAATATTAACGCTCTTTCAACATTATGCTAATGCACAGCCTACAGAGAATGTAAACATCATCAATGTACATCGATGTACAAATCATCAATATGTTTGGCTGCTGGGGGCAGAGTCAGTGGCTTTGTTAACGCCTCCACTATGATGGTTTCCTGGAATTCTTCCTTCAAAGAAGCTAATCTTCAACAGACCTGCCATTCACTCAGTGTAATTATTGACATAGTCAAAGTCATCAAAAGTCATTCCTTTCTCACAAAGAGCAGTGAAAATGAGGAAATACATTCCAATACAGTGTAAGGAAGCTACAGTTGGTATGGGGGATGGCTGGTGTAATGCAACAGATGGATATATGGAAGAGAGAGAAAGATAGAGAGAGAAAGAGAGAGCGAAAGAGAGGGGGGACAGAGAGAGAGAGAGAGAGAGAGAGAGAGAGAGAGAGAGAGACAGAGCGAGATAGAGTGAAAGAGAGAGAGGGAGGGAGGGAGAGCGAGATTGTATGTGAAGAGGCTTTGGAGCAGGCTGGATTTAGATCCACTCTCCTTGCAGGGAGGTGAAGAGAACAAATGTACTATACCTCTCCATCCATCCATCCCTCCATCCAACCACCACATCCCAACACGCCTCTATCCCTCCTACAGCTTTCACTGTGTACACTCAGATAACCACCCACACACTGTACTGACCCACTGGCTAGACACACACCCTTCATCCTAAGAGGATGTTTCCCTGGTGACATCAGAGCAGTGGGAGCTGCCTCTGGTGCATTGACTCAAGCAGATTCATGGTCTGGGAAGCTTGGGATAGATCAGAGCTGTTAGCGGGGTAGCACTGGGTAGCGTGGGGCCTTAGGCAGATCACAGGGCTGCTGCCTGGCCCAGCGTGATGCAACAGCTGGCTCTGTTAGATGTGGGGCACGGATGTCCCTGGCTGGAGACAGCACACACACACACATGCACAAGCACACACACACAGATACACCGGCAAACAGGCTGATGTCAGAGGAATACAATAAAAGCTGTATTATTCCTCAGACTGGGAGCTGAGCCCTCCCACACAAAAACACACACACACACACGTTCAGTCCTTCAACCACTGAAGAGGTTCTGAATACTGGTGCTATATAGCTGTTGATGTATGACTGGAATTAGTGGGAAGACTGCTGGGTTCAAAACAATATAACTTCTCATTTCCATGGGAGTTCCTGTGTACATACACACATGAATAATACATAGAGTTCCAACAGACACTGATATGTCTGAGTGTCTGGGTAAGAACCCCAATTAGTCTGCCCTAACATGCTGAACACGCTACATTGGGAGAGAAATTCGTAATATTTAACCTT
Source organism: Coregonus lavaretus (assembly GCF_964263955.1). NCBI lineage: Eukaryota > Metazoa > Chordata > Actinopteri > Salmoniformes > Salmonidae > Coregonus > Coregonus lavaretus. The sequence goes on from NC_140000.1 coordinate 47,524,449, forward strand.
GAAATCCCACCGATAAAACAGATTTGTACCATTCCAATAAGAAATATTAAATTGCTAAGATTGAGTAATGCTACGACAAGGAAGAAGCACTCCAATGTTAACACAATTATTGAGTTAAATAATGTATTGATTTCCATGCTGTACTGATCTGTAAATCAATACATAGTAAAGGTATTTAGAAGGTAGAGAAAGTGGTTAATGCTAAATTATACATCGATTTCCAATGGGGTCTTCAGGCACTTCAGCGGTCACCAAGGACAAGGCAGAACAGTTGAAAAGGGTTAGTATTGAGGAGCAAATCACACGTACTAAATGTATGATGAGATGTTGACTTACCCGTGCCATCTCAGTGAATAATGCATGTATACTTTATGATGAAAAATGGTCAATAGCTAAATAATGAAAGATAACAACAACAGAATGCTCTGAACTAGCATGTCAGTGGAACAGAAAGCCACGCACTGCTTGACGATCATGGTACATTCATTGGACTGAAAATACACCGACTGTTCTCTGAAATGGACTTGCCTACAGTACACAAGGATTTAATCCGAAATAAATGTCATTGTCATTGTCAGACAATGACAGAAATCACTAACAAATTGCCGTTGTGACAATTTGAAACTGCAGCTGTCTCCATGCTGTTCTTCAACCAACATCGTTAAAGGTTTTAAATATGCATAAATGCAGAGCACACATATCTCCTAAAGAAATTGGAGCACTTGCCTTTGAAGAGCACATTACTGTGTGTCTGAAAGCACAAGTGCTCCTCTACAGAGTAGCAGGCTATAAGGCTGTGGGGTATAATTTCAAAGCACAAATAACTAGAGCACAATTTTACACAGAGCCATCCTTCATTTTCTTTCCACACGGTCCCCTTACTCCTTATCTAATTCCAATGCAAAGTTGATCCGCCACCGCTAGCTACCATTAGCATCGGAGCGCTAGTCTCCCTATTCCCAGTGCTGGCAGGCCCTCCTGGCTTTGTGAATAATGAACAGACAAATCCCGCTTGTAATAATTTGTGGCCGCAGGATTTGATAAATTGTTTATCTGTGTGTGTTTCCTTTGGCGCTAGGGGAAATCTGTGTGATGTTGTAGCTACACAGTGCCTAACATGTCCATGGCAGTGGCATGACTCGACGACATTTACCAAGATTAATTCCAGGCTGGGGATTCAAATCTCTGTGTAGCAGTGCTGTATCTGCCTGCTCTGAGGGAAACAACAAACCTCTGACAAACCTCAACGTTGGCCCAACATATGGTCTTAGACATGATAGAGGGAGACAGTGCTGTTGGGTTAACTGACATATCTGAGGGACCTTATTTTTACTGTGGTATCTGAGAACACCATGCAAACAACTAACTCTCAGCAGACAAAGAGACTATCCACTGTGTCTGCATTCAAGGCATATTTTGCATCTAACGGTAAATGAGTTTAAACACTGTAACGCTCACCATAGAAATATTCCTTAGCATATGAAATTGGTAACAGTATGGATGTATGGAGATCCATATATTGCTATAGAGCAGTGTATAGCCCTCTGTAGAATCCTAACTCAATAAAGGAGGAACACATCTGCCTTTGTTGTCTACACACAGATTCTCAGCCCACGTTTCCTGTTCTGGTTACCGCTCTCTGATGATGAGTGTTGGGGGACTCCTCCTCCTCTCCTCCTCTCTTTTTCCGTCTCACCGCTCATGGGCGTGGCATAGCCGAGCCTCCAGCGTGAGACAAGACAACAAGACAATGAGAGGCTGAGCGACGCTCAACACGAGCGTACAAGCCGTCACTGTCTCCGTCGAGATCACCACGGCAATGCACCGGCCGCCACGGAGTTTGGATGCCCGCGGTGTTAGTCGTGCTGTAGGGAGCAGTCTCACTGTGGCAGGTAGTGCTTTGTGCTATCTCTGTCTCTGTGCTCTCCACTGGAGGAGTATGAGGATGTGTGTGTATGCGCGCATGTATGCAGGTATGTATGCCCTGCAGAGCCCTGTATGCTTGCAATGCTATCTGTCGGTCTGTCTGTCAGCTCACGTTACCACAAGTTGGAGAAAGAGCCAGTCCTGCACTGTGTCAGCATCCTTCAGCATCCTCTTACTGGGAGGAAAGGTGACATTTCACACATCTGATCCTATGACTCAGGTTTTCTAAGGCAAGCAGTGCATGGGGATGTTTGATCTATACCTGCAGTGTATGACATGACTGTTTCACACTGGCAGACATTCAGACATTCACAGAGCTTCGGTTAATGCCCTCTGGTAGGCGAATAGCAAAAGAACATCATATCGCATTCATTAAAGGTGCTCGGCTTCAATACAATAGGAGTGTACTGAAGCTTACTTGAACACGCCCCAGAACATCACCTTTAAGATTGCTTAGGCTATTTCCTAAGCACTGCTGCCAACCCCTCTCTCACACACACAGCCCTGGGGACCTCAGGGAGTGGAGCTACGATATATGGAGCTATGTTATCCTTCTCCAACAACAATGGAGGCTTTTTACAGAGTGGAGAGTTACACTTCTGTCTCCCCTCAGACTCTCCTGTGGGGCTACGGCAGGTCATCATCCTCTTTGTTCTTTACAGGCCTGGCAGACAGAGACAATGGCTGCGGCAGTGTCTGAAATGGTTTCTTATTCCCTATGTTGCCAATTTAGCTCTGATTAAAAATAGTGCACTGCACTACAGTGAGGGAAGAAAAGTATTTGATCCCCTTCTGATTTTGTACGTTTGCCCACTGACAAATAAATGATCAGTCTATAATTTTAATGGTAGGTTTATTTGAACAGTGAGAGACAGAATAACAAAAAAAAAATCCAGAAAAACGCATGTCAAAAATGTTATAAATTGATTTGCATTTTAATGAGGGAAATAAGTATTTGACCCCCTCTCAATCAGAAAGATGTCTGGCTCCCAGGTGTCTTTTATACAGGTAACGAGCTAAGATTAGGATGACTTTCTTAAGTGCTCCTAATCTTAGCTCGTTACCTGTATAAAAGACACCTGTCCACAGAAGCAATCAATCAATCAGATTCCAAACTCTCCACCATGGCCAAGACCAAAGAGCTCTCCAAGGATGTCAGGGACAAGATTGTAGACCTACACAAGGCTGGAATGGGCTACAAGACCATTGCCAAGCAGCTTGGTGAGAAGGTGACAACAGTTGGTGCGATTATTCGCAAATGGAAGAAACACAAAAGACCTGTCAATCTCCCTCGGCCTGGGGCTCCATGCAAGATCTCACCTCGTGGAGTTGCAATGATCATGAGAACGGTGAGGAATCAGCCCAGAACTACACGGGAGGATCTTGTCAATGATCTCAAGGCAGCTGGGACCATAGTCACCAAGAAAACAATTGGTAACACACTACACCGTGAAGGAATGAAATCCTGCAGTGCCCGCAAGGTCCCCCTGCTCAAGAAAGCACATATACAGGGCCGTCTGAAGTTTGCCAATGAACATCTGAATGATTCAGAGGAGAACTGGGTGAAAGTGTTGTGGTCAGATGAGACCAAAATGGAGCTCTTTGGCATCAACTCAACTCAACGTGTTTGGAGGAGGAGGAATGCTGCCTATGACCCCAAGAACACCATCCCCACATGGAGGTGGAAACATTATGCTTTGGGGGTGTTTTTCTGCTAAGGGGACAGGACAACTTCACCGCATCAAAGGGATGATGGACGTGGCCATGTACCGTCAAATCTTGGGTGAGAACCTCCTTCCCTCAGCCAGGGCATTGAAAATGGGTTGTGGATGGGTATTCCAGCATGACAATGACCCAAAACACACGGCCAAGGCAACAAAGTAGTGGCTCAAGAAGAGGCACATTAAGGTCCTGGAGTGGCCTAGCCAGTCTCCAGACCTTAATCCCATAGAAAATCTGTGGAGGGAGCTGAAGGTTTGAGTTGCCAAACGTCAGCCTCGAAACCTTAATGACTTGGAGAAGATCTGCAAAGAGGAGTGGAACAAAATCCCTCCTGAGATGTGTGCAAACCTGGTGGCCAACTACAAGAAACGTCTGACCTCTGTGATTGCCAACAAGGGTTTTGCCACCAAGTACTAAATCATGTTTTGCAGAGGGGTCAAATACTTATTTCCCTCATTAAAATGCAAATCAATTTATAACATTTTTGACATGCGTTTTTCTGGATTTTTTTGTTGTTATTCTGTCTCTCACTGTTCAAATAAACCTACCATTAAAATTATAGACTGATCATTTCTTTGTCAGTGGGCAAACGTGCAAAATCAGCAGGGGATCAAATACTTTTTTCCCTCAGGGAAAATTGTGTCATTTCGGACACACTCAGTCTCTCTGTCTTTGTTCTATGGCCAGCTACCTCTATGGGCACTGACTAGACTGTCAGGACGATGAACTGTCTCTCTCCACCAATGGGCACACAGAGAGACCGGAGGAAGGGGTGTTAGAGCATGCTAGTTAGGGGTGGGCTCCACCCACTGGGAGGATGCCAACGTTTGTTGTTACTGTACCTGCAAAGGCTGGCAAGAAGTAAGCAGCAGACAAAGGAAAAATTGAGTTCCACTCACCACCAACAGTTATCATGATATAAACCAGGCAAATGTATGAAAAGGTGCATCGTTTTCTGCAACTATCTCCTTAGATAGACCATGACAGTGTTTTCATACTAATGCCAAATCCTCTGCAAATCTTCAGCTCAAAATATGTATGATACCCGTGGGGCACAGTATAATGACTACCAAAAGCTGAGGTAATTGACTACAACAGGTATTTACCATGCAAAAACCATCCCAGCAAGCTTAACAATCGGCGTGTCAGGTTGATGGGTACACCCGAGACTGCTGGAGATGCGACACATCGCTTTCACTGCTCCTCCATATTAATTGAATCTTTCACGAGAAAATAAAGCTTTTACTGAGTGGAAAGAGAAAAGGATGAATTTTGTGAATTTAATCCAATCTCTCTTTATCTCTCTCTTTCTCTCGCTCTGTGTTAATTGCTTTGCCCCTGGTAAGTGGGCCCTAGCCTTCCCCTGTGTCCTGTCAGATAGACCCTGGCAACTCCAGACCCAGCTGTGGCAGCATTATACTCGTCATTAAAACCATCCAGGATTCTACTTAAAGATCACCTGGAAGGCATGTGGCTTACATTATCCCAGGAAAATGGGTGAAATGTTCTCAGTACTATCCCAAAATGCCAAAGCACGAAACCATGGGGCTGAGGTTTAGCAGGACAAATCTGAGGCCATTTTCCTGTTCAATCCAATTGAACAAAGCAATTGACTTAACCAAACAGATTGTGGATGGATATCTTGAGGAATAAACAGCATGAGTGTTTTGTCTCTGGGTGCTACTGTATGTAGAGCTATTGTAGTCACTGCAGGAGCTGTGTGAGGAAATGTAGACTGGACTGGACGAACAGAACAGCTCCTGTTTAGCCCATCTGCTCTGGTGAGACTTTTATTGATTTCTGAGGCGTCATTCTACTGACTGTCAGGGAATCCAGAGGCAAGGCGCCGACACACGTTGTACTGCTACAGGCACAGACAGCACCGCCAGCAACAAACAGCACTCCGTGGCCATTTACAGTCTACTCTCACACAGTAGATGTCTGGGTTTTACTATGCATTTTGCAATTGTTTTAATTTAAGGTTTATCAAGCCTGTGTTTGGATAAGGGGAACAACAAAGTGTTCTCAACAATGGGTTCACTGGGTGTGTGAGTTTGCCTCTAGTCAAATAAATCATGTTTTGCAGATTGTGTCGTACATAATATATGTGGTCCCTAGCACCTCGTATACTTGACAAGCTCTTTGTCTTACACACCAGATGGAGTGTGCTTTACAACCTCTCTCTGCAGCGTGTCATGTACTATGTGTGTGTCTGTAGAAATCCAATGACAGGCAACCAGACTGCTCTGTAATACATTGTCATGTAATATAACGTCTATGCATATTGCATGATGTCCACTCCAGCTTTCTACTGCTAATAACCAGGGGGAGTGAATACTGATGAACCCTTTGTTTAACCTCAGTGTGAATGTAGGGGTCAGAGGTCATCAATAACCCTGCATTGACTTGCTGCCCCCTGTGGAGAGGCACTGATCACAGATCAGTGTTAAAACACTCTACCAGCCATCGCTCTACTGACCCCCAGGCAACTGAGCAGGGTCTTAACATACACTTAGTACTTAACCCACAGCCAAGAGCAGGGCTGAAATCAGATCAACTAGCAGCTACACCAGAGCCTAAAGCACCGAACCGCAATCACAGAAAATAATCTGACAAAAAAAAAAACTATCTTTGAGAGGGGCCTTGTTTGACCTGATGAAAACTGTTACAACCCTACTAGGTGAATAGACAGCTATGTTTCTCTGGGTTCCATATTTCACTGCTATGTTCCCGGGCAGAGTTGTGGTTTAATAGGCATATAAAGAGGATGGATGTGATGTCTGATGTCTTTACGGCCCTGCTCCGCCCTGTGGGCAGACAGACAGACAGACAGACAGACAGACAGACAGGCAGACAGACAGACAGACAGGCAGTAAATGCTGTCTTAATTGAACATGGCATGAGATTTTACTGCCACTGCATTATTCACAAAGGCCACGAATATCTACAACAACCATGGGAATGACTGTAGTCTGCAGGGGGGACAGGGGAACACTGCACCACAGACGCAGATAAAAACACAACAGTGAAATGGCTCTGTAATAGCACACCAGAGGAGGTGTTGTTGGCGGTGGTGGAGGGGGGATAGAGCTAAGTAAGTGAGTATGCACGCAGACCAGACCACAGGCTGATGAAACAAAGTAAATGGTTTCTAAACAATCTGTGTTTTGCTCTTGCATTGAGGCTGCTGAGCCCTGTAAAGTGGGGGCGCGGGGAGATGGATTTGGTGGTGTGTGTGGAGAGAGACAGAGAGAAAGACACAAAGAGAGAGGGAGGGAGAGAAAGAGAGAGCAGGAAACCCCCAGTGTTCAGTGTGTGTGTGTGCGCACTGGTGTGTGTGTGTGTGTGCATGTGTGTGTGTGTGTGTGTGTGTGTGTGTGTGTGTGTGTGTGTGTGTGTGTGTGTGTGTGTGTGTGCATGTGTGTGCGTGTGTGTGTGTACGTGAGGGATCTCTTCTCATTCCTCCCATAAGGAGTGCAAGCCATGAAATTAAAAGCCTGTGGAGCTTTATGAGACGTGAGTTCCTTTTTCAGCGCGTTGGACAGCAACATGGCATTCTCTAACAGGGAGGGAGAGAGACAGAGAGACAGAGAGAGAGAGAGAGAGAGAGAGAGAGAGAGAGAGAGAGAGAGAGACAGAGAGAGAGAGAGAGAGAGAGAGAGAGAGAGAGAGAGAGAGAGAGAGACAGAGAGAGAGAGAGAGAGAGAGAGAGAGAGAGAGAGACAGAGAGAGAGAGAGAAAGAGAGAGAGAGAGAGAGAGAGAGAGAGAGAGAGAGAGAAGAGAGAGAGAGAGAGAGAGAGAGAGAGAGAGAGGAGACAAGGCAAGAAGGGCCTTCTATGCCATCAAAAGGAACATAAAATTTGACATACCAATTAGGATCTGGCTAAAAATACTTGAATCAGTTATAGAACCCATTGCCCTTTATGGTTCTGAGGTCTGGGGTCCGCTCACCAACCAAGAATTCACAAAATGGGACAAACACCAAATTGAGACTCTGCATGCAGAATTCTGCAAAAACATCCTCCGTGTACAACGTAAAACACCAAATAATGCATGCAGAGCAGAATTAGGCCAATACCCGCTAATTATCAAAATCCAGAAAAGAGCTGTTAAATTCTATAACCACTTAAAAGGAAGCGATTCCCAAACCTTCCATAACAAAGCCATCACCTACAGAGAGATGAACTTGGAGAAGAGTCCCCTAATTAAGCTTGTCCTGGGGCTCTGTTCACAAACACAAACAGACCCCACACAGCCCCAGGACAACAACAACAACAACACAACTACACCCACCCAAATCATGAGAAAACAAAAAGAGAATTACTTGACACATTGGAAAGAACAAACAAAAAAACAGAGCAAACTAGAATGCTATTTGGCCCTAAACAGAGAGTACACAGTGGCAGAATACCTGACCACTGTGACTGACCCAAACTTAAGGAAAGCTTTGACTATGTACAGACTCAGTGAGCATAGCCGCCGTAGGCAGACCTGGCTCTCAAGAGAAGACAGGCTATGTGCACACTGCCCACAAAATGAGGTGGAAACTGAGCTGCACTTCCTAACCTCCTGCCAAATGTATGACCATATTAGAGACACATATTTCCCTCAGATTACAGCGATCCACAAAGAATTCGAAAACAAACCCAATTTTGATAAACTCCCTTATCTACTGGGTGAAAAACCACAGTGTGCCATCACAGCAGCAAGATTTGTGACCTGTTGCCACAAGAAAAGGGCAACCAGTGAAGAACAAACACCATTGTAAATACAACCCATATTTATGTTTATTTATTTTCCCATTTGTACTTTAACTATTTGCATGTTGTTACAACACTGTATATATACATAATACTTTATTCTTTTGAAACTTCTGAGTGTAATGTTTACTGTTAATATTTATTGTTTATTTCACTTTTGTTTACTATCTAGGGCACAGGTCCTAATCCAGGCACTTGTCATCTCCCGTCTGGATTACTGCAACTCGCTGTTGGCTGGGCTCCCTGCCTGTGCCATTAAACCCCTACAACTCATCCAGAATGCCGCAGCCCGTCTGGTGTTCAACCTTCCCAAGTTCTCTCACGTCACCCCGCTCCTCCGCACACTCCACTGGCTTCCAGTTGAAGCTCGCATCTGTTACAAGACCATGGTGCTTGCCTATGGAGCTGTGAGGGGATCGGCACCTCTGTACCTTCAGGCTCTGATCAGTCCCTACACCCAAACGAGGGCATTGCGTTCATCCACCTCTGGCCTGCTGGCTCCCCTTCCTCTGCGGAAGCATAGTTCCCGCTCAGCCCAGTCAAAACTGTTCGCTGCTCTGGCACCCCAATGGTGGAACAAGCTCCCTCACGACGCCAGGACAGCGGAGTCACTCACCACCTTCCGGAGACATTTGAAACCCCACCTCTTTAAGGAATACCTGGGATAGGATAAAGTAATCCTTCTACCACATGAGTAATCCACTTCCCCACATGAGAAGAACGAGGGAACAGAACGGTGGTGAAAAATGTGCTGACGGAGGAGTCCTGGCGTGGCTCTGTGTGACCAGAGGAGAGGAGATAAAACCCCTACTGGGCCAGAGATACAGGGCAGGGGGGCACAGCAACAGCACAGTAGTCTGCGCTCCAGCGGGTATATCTCACTGGTCATCCCCAAAGCCAACACCTCCTTTGGCCGCCATTCCTTCCAGTTCTCTGCTGCCAATGGCTGGAACAATCTACAAAAATCTCTGAAGCTGGAGACACTTCTCTCCCTCACTAACTTTAAGCGTCAGTTGTCAAAGCACCTTACCGATCACTGCACCTGTACACAGCCCATCTGTAATTAGCCCACCCAACTACCTCATCCCCATATTGTTATTTACATTGTTATTTATTTTGCTCATTTGCATCCCAGTATCTCTATTTGCACATCATCTTCTGCACATCTATCACTCCAGTGTTAATACTAAATTGTAATTATTTTGCACTATGGCCTATTTATTGCCTTACCTCCATAACTTACTAAATTTGCACACACTGTATATAGATTTTCTATTTTCTATTGTAATATTGACTGTACGTTTTTGTTTACCCCATATGTAACTCTGTGTTGTTGTTGTGTTGTTGTTGTTTTTATCGCACTGCTTTGCTTTATCTTGGCCAGGTCGCAGTTGTAAATGAGAACTTGTTCTCAACTGGCTTACCTGGTTAAATAAAGGTGAAATAATAAATAAAAAAAACTGTAAGGTCCACTGAACTAGGGCTGCAGAGAGACAGACATACAATAGTGCTACTCTACTCACTCCATCTACTGTCTTCTTTGCTGTTTCAATTATTTACGATGTGATTGGCCACAAGATGATTGTTCACGGTGCATTTTACCTCAAAAGACAGCACTGTAATTGCTGATGATGAACATCATGAATAGCTGAGCCTGTGTCTCATGTGGTCAGACCACTTCTACACTGACTCTACAAAACATTATGAACAAACACCTGCTCTTTCCATGACATAGACTGACCAGGTGAATCCAGGTGAAAGCTATAATCCGTTATTGTTAAATCCACTTCAATCAGTGTAGATGAAGGGGAGGATACAGGTTAAAGAATTATCTTTAAGCCTTGAGACAATTGAGACATGGATTGTGTATGTGTGCCATTCAGAAGGGGAATGGGCAAGACAAAAGATTTAAGTGCCTTTGAACGGGGTATGGTAGTAGGTGCCAGGCACACCGGTTTGTGTCAAGAACTGCAACGCTGCTGGGTTTTTCACGCTCAACAGTTTATCATGTGTATCAAGAATGGTCCACCATCCAAAGGACATTCAGCCAACTTGACACAACTGTGTGAAACATTGGAGTCCATGCCCCGACGAATTGAGGCTGCTCTGATGGCAAAAGGGGGTGTTCTTAATGTTTTGTACACTCAGTGTAGGCTAGATCTAATGCTAGTAATGACTACCAGTCCACCTCGAACAAAGTTACAGACACAGATATATGCACATGCACATGCACATGCACACACACACACACACACACACACACACACACACACACACACACACGCACCGGCTCTCTCAGAAGGCATGAATAAAGCACCAATATCCGGCCATCCAATGTCTACAATGAACTCGTCAATGCTAGTATCCTAATTCAACTAGTGTTACTTCACCCCTGGAGGAAAACAATGTGAAGTAACACACATACTGAAGAAACAGTTCCATATGATTATCCTTACATGACTATTGTATAATCGTATTCCAGTTGGATATACAATAGCACTGACGCCATATTGTACAGCAGGGACCCTTTACAGAAATAAGATGCTCTGACATCTGAATATGCATTAAAACCTCTGACTCAGGACTGCAAAGTGTGCACTGCCTGCCCCATATTTCTCTGTAGATCAGCTCACGCAATCAAGCTCATGTTTGATATGACGTCAGCTTGCTAGTCCTCTATAGGATCTATAGGATCTATATTCTACAGTGGCCTGGTCATGAACTATCTGTGGACCTCGCGTCCTCTTTGAACTGTGAGCTTTAATAGAGGGAGGGAGAGAGGGAGGGGGAGAGAGAGAGTGGGAGAGAGATAGAGGGGGGAGGGAG
>NC_140000.1:47535883-47587019 GCF_964263955.1 Coregonus lavaretus
CAGGCTGAAGTGCCTACTCCATTCCCCTCTACCTACAGGCTGAAGTGCCTCCTCCATTCCCCTCTACCTACAGGCTGAAGTGTCTCCTCCATTCCCCTCTACCTACAGGCTGAAGTGCCTCCTCCATTCCCCTCTACCTACAGGCTGAAGTGCGTCCTCCATTCCCCTCTACCTACAGGCTGAAGTGCCTACTCCATTCCCCTCTACGTACAGGCTGAAGTGCCTCCTCCATTCCCCTCTACCTACAGGCTGAAGTGTCTCCTCCATTCCCCTCCACAGCCCTGCATGGAGCCACAGAGCAGGAGCCTCCATTATTACAGTTGACTACACCCTGTAGGTTGTCCAGCCATGATTAGAAGTGCCCTCCTCCATTCCCCTCTACCGACAGGCTGAAGTGCCTCCTCCATTCCCCTCTACCTACAGGCTGAAGTGCCTCCTCCATTCCCCTCTACCTACAGGCTGAAGTGCCTACTCCATTCCCCTCTACCTACAGGCTGAATTGCCTACTCCATTTCCCTCTACCTACAGGCTGAAGTGCCTCCTCCATTCCCCTCTACCTACAGGCTGAAGTGCCTCCTCCATTCCCCTCTACCTACAGGCTGAAGTGCCTCCTCCATTCCCCTCTACCTACAGGCTGAAGTGCCTCCTCCATTCCCCTCTACGTACAGGCTGAAGTGCCTCCTCCATTGCCCTCTACCTACAGGCTGAAGTGCCTCCTCCATTCCCCTCTACCTACAGGCTGAAGTGCCTCCTCCATTCCCCTCTACCTACAGGCTGAAGTGCCTCCTCCATTCCCCTCTACCTACAGGCTGAAGTGCCTCCTCCATTCCCCTCTACCTACAGGCTGAAGTGCCTCCTCCATTCCCCTCTACCTACAGGCTGAAGTGCCTCCTCCATTCCCCTCTACCTACAGGCTGAAGTGCGTCCTCCATTCCCCTCTACCTACAGGCTGAAGTGCGTCCTCCACTCCCCTCTACACCTACAGGCTGAAGTGTCTCCTCCATTCCCCTCTACCTACAGGCTGAAGTGTCTCCTCCATTCCCCTCTACCTACAGGCTGAAGTGTCTCCTCCATTCCCCTCTACCTACAGGCTGAAGTGCCTCCTCCATTCCCCTCTACCTACAGGCTGAAGTGTCTCCTCCATTCCCCTCTACCTACAGGCTGAAGTGCCTCCTCCATTCCCCTCTACCTACAGGCTGAAGTGCCTCCTCCATTCCCCTCTACCTACAGGCTGAAGTGCCTCCTCCATTCCCCTCTACCTACAGGCTGAAGTGTCTCCTCCATTCCCCTCTACCTACAGGCTGAAGTGCCTCCTCCATTCCCCTCTACCTACAGGCTGAAGTGCCTCCTCCATTCCCCTCTACCTACAGGCTGAAGTGCCTCCTCCATTCCCCTCTACGTACAGGCTGAAGTGCCTCCTCCATTCCCCTCTACCTACAGGCTGAAGTGCCTCCTCCATTCCCCTCTACCTACAGGCTGAAGTGCCTCCTCCATTCCCCTCTACCTACAGGCTGTTGAGGGATGGTGTAATTCGCTGCCTTGCTTGAGACTGTGGTTACTAGAAGGATAATATGTATCATGTTGCACAGGGCTACTCTATTCCCACAGTGAGACATTCAATTCTGATCAGCTCCTCCTGACTTCAAGGCCTGGTCAGGGAGATGGCTGTGTTCTGATTGGTTGCTGTTGTGCAGACGCCCGTGGACAAGACAGTCCCCGATAGATTCTGCAGGGTGGATCAGGCTGTCTCTATTCCCCAAGTCCTGCTTTGCTACAGCACAGGGATGAATGGACTGATGTGAAGGGTGTATGATAGATGCAGGGCAGATGCTATTAGGATTGGTATAATTTTAATTAATCACATTAGGTTTGATACAGTTTTTCTTGGGGTAAGGTTGTGGTTTCGCTATTCCTTCTACTGCCTGTTGAGAATGGGCTTGTATTGAAATCAGCCACTTGAGATGCAAAAATGTGTGTGCATAGAGGTTGTATGGACGGAGGGTATGTCTGTTCTTTGAACAATAAAGCCTTGGAATAGAAAGGCTAAGCCCTGAGGGAGTCTGGGTAACATGTCTCTTCTCTTCCTGGAGATGTCTCTCACTGCAGTCTCCAACAAGAGTTCTTAGTGTTCATTAAGGGGTTTCATTGTTAGGTGATTCTGCCATCTACTGTATGAATTGAGTAATACAAATGGATGTGATTTCTATAATATATAATATTATTGGCAGGTAATAAATGTCTGGTCTCAATGAGCAACTTACTTCATGACTAATGAGGTGTGTTTAAGGATATATGTTAATATTTGTTTTAAAAGATACTCTAGTTAATTGGGTACAATAAAATTGTAGGTATCCTTTTCTGCTGTATAAATAAATAAATAAATATTTATCTTGTCTGTCTTTTATCTGGGAAGTTAAAAAAGAATTAAACTAGAGAAATGGATGTTGTTGGATGTAAGGATGAAGCACAAGCACATTCTTACCTGGTAGCTAGACCATTGAGATCATGCATATATATGGGAGTAATGGTGCTAACCACAAATGTCCAGCAGAGGGTAGAGTTCACTAAGAAATACATGCAGCCAGTGACTAACTGTGATTTCAGCCTACATTATGCAAGCTAATGTAATCACTGATTACTAATCAGCTCCCTGCTTCCCACTGTTAACACTACCGTTATGATATCACACTGCCATGCTACGGCGGTTTAAAGCCTTATATCTCTTCTAACTAGCAGCATCTTCACCTTGAGTCATTATGAATCCATTGATCTAGAGAGACGATCCGTCCACTACTGGAAGCCATGATCATTTCCCCCAGCCATTCCTCTTGGTACCTCCAGGTTAGCTCTGTCAGTAGAATACGAATTGGCTTTCACTGCGGAGGGCAAATCACGGCCATAAATCAATGGCCATTACTGTCAGCACAGTGCTTCAGACTCCATAATGTTCTTTATCAGGTTAATGGACCAACCAGTGTCAACTGATGATTTCCCTGCTCCATTCATCTCCACAGAGGAACTCAACACTGTATTTACTGGTCACAGTAATTGCAGTCTCTGTTTCACCATGGGTTCACCATGGTGTCGTACGGTTTCACTGTAGGTTACATGTAAATATGTCTACCTTTCCCAGGGTGACTAATTGTAGGTCCATGCAGTAGTGATGGAGATCACCGCTTGTTCTGTTCAGTTCGATTCTATTGGGCATAATGGGGCGATGAAATGGCTGTGATGTAGCTATTTAGCCCACCTCCTTTCAAGACATTGGAAAATGATGTGTCATAGCCTAAGCATGTAGCCGTCATCAGTGGGTGTGTGTGCATGTTAGAGTGTGCATATGTGGGTGGGTGTGTGCGTTTGTGGCTGCATGTGTGTTTGTGCATGTGCCTGCGCATTTATGTGTGTGTTTCTGTCTGTGTGTGTCTTTTTGGCTGTCAGGTGGCCAATTAATGAGTGTGATCAAGTGGGCGTGTCCATTGGCTCCCAGCCTCCCCCTGACAGCTCAGAAGACTTAGTGCTGTGAGTCCACATGGGGGAGAAAGGATAGGCTGGATTGGGACACTGTTTGTTCTGTCTGTGAAACCGAGTGGAGATGCGTTTCATTCCCATCACTCAAGTCCAGACGTGATGACTTGCCCTTTAGGGAAGTGGGCTGCCTGCTACTTCAGTCTTTTAATGACTTTTTGGGGATGGGGACTGGGAAGTGAAAACACATATTTTGGCTGTTGACAAAACTGTGTGTTGCTTGTTGACTGACTTAGATGTTCAGTACAGTTTTCTTGCATCAATGGCTCTTAGCCATGATTTGTTCATATTAACTATTTCCAAAACAAAGATATTTGCTACTCAGGCATTCATCATAAATACAGCGACAGGTTTTCCTTCAAGTTCTGGAAAAAATGAGTTCACTTTTTGTTGTGTAATGGTATCATTATGTACTCTTTATCTGTGCTGTGTCTCATCCAAATATCAAGAGAGCCTAAAATATCAGCTGTGCTCCGTTTTAGGACCCCCATCCGCCCTACCCTCGCAGCTCTCTAACCGGCTTTCCTCTGCTCTTTATTTGATTTCTTAATGAGTTTCTGGGGTAGAGCGAGAGGAAAAAGCAGCAGAAATGATATTTGAGTCCCAAAAGCAGGCTGTTGTATCCGGGAGCTGCAGCATTTGTCTCGGTACTGGGGGTGGTAATTAGAAAGTTATGAGATTGTTCCTCCTCCCCATACAGTCAGCCAGAAGACTGATGAGCTTGAACTTGCAAATTAAGTAAAAACAATCAGAGGAGAAGAAGAGACGCCCACAGACGCTTATCACCCGGGATGAAAAGAGCTGTGTTAGTACACCAGGGAAGATTGATCACGTCAATTTCCTACTTTGTTTCTGCTGCTCAAGGTTTAGCCCAGATATCCACCTGGTTTCTGTTTCCCTTAGGACCTAGAAGAATAACACACCATTGGGTTGAACCTGCAACCAAAGAGTCGTAACCAAAGACACAATCTTAATTAAAGTTAGGTTGAATGTGACTACTCCATCTTTGTTTTGTTATCAATATAATGATGCCGATTGTGCTTAGCCCAGTACAAATCCTCCCAAACATGCTTTGTAAGGCGTCCCACTGGAAATGTGTGTTATTGTGATTATTGGCACCATGTGATGCGGTCGTTGGGTACAAGGCAATCCGTTTTGTAATGAATGGTATCCCACAAACTAATACGTTGACGTCAACCTCTATTGTATTCCATGGAGACCTCAAGGTTGTTCCTCTACTCTTCCTCCCACTTTTCCTGTAGTTGGTATTAAATCTGCCTCCGTTACTCCTCCTCCTCACGCTGCTCACCACCCTGACAGGGACAGACAGGGGGAAATAGCTGCTCATCTGCCCACTAAAATGACTCCCTTCAATCCGTTAGCTCATGCAGAGGCCCCATCAGTAACCCAGGGCTGTTAAACTGCTGATGGAACAGATTCACCTGGCGTGGGCTTGACTGGTTGGTTGGATGCTTTGTACATATTACTATCATGCCAATCTTATAAGACTGTCAATCCTTGCATCCATAGCTCTGTATATGAATTTGAGAGTGGTTACATTTCTCCAGCATCATCCCTTAGCTTACCCAACAAAGTAGAAGGGTCAGGCTGTTGAAATGGCCAATTGTGGCTATGGCTTTGAGGCTGTGCTGGGGTGTTGGGTCCAATGCTGTATGGTTCAGGTCCCTGGAGATAGACTAAGCTACCATATTGGCTCTCCTCAGTTAAATTTTAACAGTGGCCTTGGCTTTAGAGTGTGCCGGCTGTACTGCCTTCACAGTGCAAGGTTAAGGAGTCTATCCCCCAGTCAAGCCTGTTCAAATCGTCAGAGAGCTAATGGCGGTTATGGTGGTCTTAGTGGCCGTGGTCTAAGGGCCATGTCTGGGGTGTTGACCTCTCCATGGATTGGTGCCCAGTAGTAACATGAAACAGAGATAACCTCCCAAAATCGACTGTACATACCCCAGAGAATATAGCCATACGGCAGACAGTTTGGTAACTTGAAGAGATATAGGCCTATTGCCTCATTATGTCTTACTTTGACTTTACTTTTGATTGAATAATTAACCCACTTTCGTAGGTTATAGTACTCCTGTAAGTCACACTTCCCCTGGTGTGAAGTTGATGTTCACAACACTGTACTTAACCGCTGGCTGTTCCCACTCCCACATGGACATGATTGACTGTGCTGGATACCTTGATTGACACCCTATATGCCTACATCAGAGCCTTATGATGAAACTGCTGACTGGGGATCAAAACGGTGACTGGAGCGGCCTGCTTCTTGTGTTTGAAATGCAATGTTATATGATTGAAAACCCCACCTGGAATTTTCCCGTCTTTTCTCCTCAGATGGTTTTGATTAGTTCCTGTATCTAATTTCTACCGTAACCTCTGCTTGTTGGCTGAACTCTCACACTAAATATTTTCTGGTGAGAAACTCAGTCAGCGTTATTTTCAACAACAAAGGCCTGTGTGTTACAAGTGCTGAATGTCAAACCGTTATTAAAGCACATCGGGTGTGTTTGTGGATGGTTGGGTTAGGCCACAATATAACCTATTGTCTAGCATAGCAGAGGAACTCCAATCCACTCCCAATAAGAGTGTGTTTGTGTGACCTTTGGTGGGGATGTGGTGCATTGCATTCGTTTTCATCACAAGGCTGCCAAGGGCGTGATTTTCCCCAGTTGCATGACATCCAATAGTTCTGATGTGTTTCAGCGGTAACATACAGATAGATACAGTCCAGATAAGTCACTGTGTGTGTGTGTGTGTGTGTGTGTGTGTGTGTGTGTGCGCATGTGTGTGTGTACTTTTCCCCACTGTTCCCCCAGTATGGAGCGGAGGTGTCTGGGTCAGAGAGAGGGGAGATGAGAGGGGGAGACATCAGGAGGCTTTTCCCTATGCTTCCCTTGTCTGTCAGGGATCAGGTAGAGGGGTTGAGGGCTCAGTTACCCAGAGGGAAACCACCACCACTGTCTGCACATCTCCTCTATCTCCTCAACCCTCAGCACTCTCTCTGGGGTGTTCCATTGGAACTTTTTTACTTAGCCACAGTATGTAAACATAACATAGTCGTATTCTTTGAAATAATACCACTATGGCCAAATGTCTGCCTTTCAAATGAGCTTCGAAGCAGAATCAGTCGTATCTTTGTTGTTCCAAAGCAAGAGGTATTTGGGAATTTCCCGATGTGCAATGACTTCATTCATAGTACTGTATATTAACAACTAAGTGTATGTTCTTGAAAATGTCCCCTCAGGCCTCTCGCTCAGCGCCAACTAGGAACACTTGTCTTGCACAACCTGCTTTAAGATAGTCCAGTTTAAATGTGTCGGTCTTATGTAGCAAAATGTGAAATTGTGTTTTTTACATTGGATAAAAGTAGAGACTCAGAGCTAGAAAATTGTGTATCATACACTGCAGTTGAGGAACAATGGGAAAGTAATTCTGCATTGAAAGTTGATAAACTTGTAACCCCACTTTTGAGAAAATGGCCCTTGAATGTTTTGGTACACCTACTGGAGAGCTCTTCTTTTTCTACACCCATTCAGCATCGTTCACACCCTCTTAAGCCTTAGCCCCACCCATCTCTTTAAGGATTCACATGTGAGGCCATGTGGTAAACACATGCTATATCAACTAAAATAAAATGGTATTTGTCACATGCACAGGATACAGAAGGTGTAAACGGTACAGTGAAGTGGTTACTTGCATAGTAGCAATATCAAAAACAGAAAGTGTCCAGATACAAATATTTTATCATTATTAGATGATGCTTACCCGACACACTTGTCTAAATTGATGGGTCATGTGAAATAAATGCTATAACCACCCCCCAGTCACATCTAGCTAAGTGGATGGGTCACTATTATCTAGACATGTACACATGTTCATGAAATACAATAGATGGCCGTAATCACACCCAGACACACCTGGCTAATTTGATGGGTCATGTAATAATCTGGCCAAAGTGGAGTCTTTTGTTTAGACATGTAGCTAGCTAGGAAGCTAGCTAGCTAAACAATGAACCGGCATAATCCCCACTCATACTACTACCAATGCAAACGCAAACATTGTCATAGCTGTTGTATGAATCTGCAGGTAGCTAAAGCTTACAAACTAGGTTCAATGTTAGCTAGCTAACATTAGGCTATAACTAGCAATTCAAATTGTTTCTGATTCAAATAATATCACTACACAGATCATACACGTAACGTTAGCTAGGGAGCCAGCAAGCTAACGTTTTCTAGCTAACTAATAGTACGCTTTAACTTGCAATAAAAAATACTTTCTGACCAAATTTGACATTTATATCTGAAAATGTAGCTAGACTCTTACCCGTATACATGGATGAATGCTTCACGGCAGACTGGAACCATTGAACTCTGTTTTGTTTGTAGCTACATCTTGTTTGGCCAGCGTTGAGTCAAGACACTCCGGTTCACACTGCAGAAAGTAGCCCATCACTTTTTCCATCTAATCTGTCAATAGTGCCTGCTAAATTATGGGCATCAATGTTGTTGAGAAAAGTAGCTAAACTTTTGTAGTTCTCGATGGCTAACGTTATATCTTCCAAAAACGGTGCGGTAGAAAGGACTGTCAACGCATACTGAACAGCTCACGTTATAGACAGAAGCATGCTACATGGCAGACCAATCCAAGCACATCTCCCTGCATGTCCAGCCCATTCATTTTCTCAGCCAATCATGGCTAGCGGGAAGGTTCCTGTCTTTTTCCGTGGCTAAACCAACTAGGCTCGTAATGTAACGATTGTATTCGTATTTATGGATGGAATATAAGTGTGTTATTAAGGCACATGATTCACATGTTCCAGAAGGCAGTTCTGCAGAAAAAAGCATTTTGATAAAAAATTTATGTTTACGTTCAAATGCCTCTCCTGTGAAGTAGTGTCACGATCGTCAGGGAGAGACCAATGCGCAGCGTTGAAGGTGAACATATTTATATTTATTTAATGATCACACGATCAAAACAACAAACGAAAACGTGACGTCTACGGTTTAAACACAAACCAACACGAACAAGAAACCACAAACACAAAGTGAAAGACAGACAGTTAAATATGGCTCCCAATCAGAGACAACCAGCTGACACTCGTTGCCTCTGATTGGGAGTCACTCAGGCCAACATAGAAATACAAACATAGAATACACACCCTGGCTCAACATAACAGTGTCCCCAGAGCCAGGGCGTGACAGTACCCCCCCCTAAAGGCGCGGACTCCGACCGCGCCAACTAAATACCACAGGGGAGGGACCGGGTGGGCACTCCGCCTTGGCGGCGGATCCGGCTCCGGGCCTGATCCCCACTCCCTCTCCAACCCCCCAAAGTACCCCTGGTCCGGTCTGGCCCCGCTGGCCGGAGCTGGACTGCACACTGATGGAGCGGATTGCTCTAGCTCCGGCGTAACGCATCTGACCGGTGCCGGACCAGGCACCAGTGGAACAGGCACGGGCCGTGCCGGACCGACGACGCACACCACTGGCTTGGTGTGGGGAACAGGCACGGGCCGTGCTGGACTGACGACGCACACCACTGGCTTGGTGTGGGGAGCAGGAGCGGGCCGGACAGGGCTGACGACGCGCACCACAGACTTGGCCAACATAGAAATACAAACATAGAATACACACCCTGGCTCAACATAACAGTGTCCCCAGAGCCAGGGCGTGACAAGTAGTGACGTGCAACATAAGCCTAGTTTCCTGAAACTAGTCTCAAATGAGAACGTGATCCTTTTAATTGCGTTCACCCTTGACCCAAAAGGCAACACACAGAAGTCAAATGCTGAATTAATGGATTCATCAAAACCACCACATAAGACACAACAAACCCTGAAAACAACCGTGCTGCTGTTTTTCTTGTCAGCATAAGGAGTTGAACGTCAAAGGACTCGCACATGAAAGATGTCTGCCGGTGACAGAGAGAGAGTGATTGAGCGAGATGGAGAGATAAAGACTGGGAAGGAGGCAGAGTGGGTTTATCCTCCCACTGTGTGTGCTGTAGCCGTGACATCGCTTCTAATCTATCTCCCCGTGAGACTCCCCGCTCTCAACTCACCAGGGCTCCGAGACTGAAAGAGAGAGAGATACACTGTAGAGAGAGAGAGAGATACTATATATAGAGAGAGAGAGCGAGAGAGATACTGTAGAGTGATAGAGAGAGAGTGTGAGAGAGAGAGAGACAGAGAAAGAGGGGGACAGAGTGAGAGAGAGCGAGAGAGAGAGAGAGATACTGTAGAGCGATAGAGCGAGAGTGAGAGAGACCGAGAAAGAGAGAGATACTATAGAGAGAGAGATACTGTAGAGAGAGAGAGAGATACTGTAGAGAGAGAGAGAGATACTGTAGAGAGAGAGAGATACTGTAGAGCGAGAGAGAGATACTGTAGAGAGGGAGAGAGATACTGTAGAGAGAGAGAGATACTGTAGAGAGAGAGAGAGAGAGATACTGTAGAGAGGGAGAGAGATACTGTAGAGAGAGAGAGAGAGAGAGAGATACTGTAGAGAGAGAGAGATACTGTAGATAGAAAGAAACAGGGGCTCTGGTGATGTCACACCTCTGCAGCAGGGTGACTGAGTGGCAGGCCCCAGCTGTCTATTAGGGCTGGCCACATTCTGATTTTGCATTTATGTCCTCCCCAGTTTTATCATTGGAATGTGATAGAAAACGAGGCAGCGGTGTGCTTTAGGACCATGCGGACGCCTCCGAGCGGTCGGGTAGGCTGTTTGGAGTGTTTATCTGACTGCATAAAACAATACTAAAAATGATGTCCCACCCACTTCCAAAACCAAAGTTGTGCCCCTGGATAGAGATACTGTTGAGAGATAGAGATATTTTTGAGAGATAGAGATACTGTTGAGAGATAGAGAGATACTGTAGAGAGATAGAGATACTGTAGAGAGATAGAGATACTGTTGAGAGATAGAGATACTGTAGAGAGATACATCTGTATTGATGTGAACAAGATAAAAAAAGAGGTACATTTTCAAAACCACTTCTCAATCTATTGTGAAATAAGTGTTTCTCCTCCTCTGTTTCATTGAGCTGGATTGATGTGAGTAGGCTATAGTCGTCTTTGTAGCAGGAGACGAGACACCTGCGGAGCTGCGGAGCTGCGGGTTCTATTTAAATGCTTGTCACATCCACTGTCACAGTGGTGGCTTTACCCTTGAAAAGGTGCGTGGGAGCCCCTGCGTGCCACTCGCTCCCCATGTCACATCCCATCAGTGCAATGAGGTCCCTCCCAGCCACCAGGGCTCTGGTGATGTCACACCTCTGCAGCAGGGTGACTGAGTGACAGGCCCCGGCTGTCTATTAGGGCTGGCCACGTACGTACCTGTGCTGACACCATCAATATGCCCATGCAGTTCTAGGTCTGGTTTAGACCTGGTTGAAGAAGGCTCAATGCTTTGACTAGGACCCTGTTTTCTGACCTTCGACTATGTACAGGTAAAATGCTGGGCCGTAGTTAGATACAAACTATAGCTAAGGCCCAGATCTTTTCCTGGTCAGGAAAAAGTCTGGCCCTAGCCAATAGCCATGACCTTTGCTAACACCACTGAGTCCAGTATGTCTGACAGAGCCAGACTTAAAAATCTCCCACCCAGATAAGACAAATACAGACATTTGTTTTGGCTGACCATCAAGTAACTAATTGTTTGGGTGTCTGTCTTGGTGCATTCGGCAAAAATTCTCACGGCAATGGAACTTTACAAAAATGCTGGGAGGGTTTTTGGAGACAGAGGAAGCATACGGCACAGTAATGGCTGTGAAATGTATCTTGCGGGCTAATTTGGCAGAAAAACAACAAATCTGACATGAAAGTGACTTGTTGTTGATCATCCCAGCACAGCCAGTACAGGATTTGGCATGCAGCGTTAGAGCGGGGAAGGGCCCAATTAGGCTCTGACACGTCTGATTTGGGAGGGTGGCGGCGTGACAGTCGCCTAGAGGGGTCCTCTCAACACCGACACCAACAGGCCAATATGAAGGCTGCTTCACATTACACAGGAAGTTACACATTACACAGACAAGAGGAGCTAGTGGTACGAGGGGGTTTCTACTAGGTAGAACTTTATTATGTATTATCAAGCAAATATGCACTGCAAATCCTGCTCCATCATGAAATATAAAGAAACTAGGCTTTCATAATGGCACTAGGCTTTGAAAATTGCCTATTTCCTCACAGTAAAGCACCAAGGGAGCTTGTTCCTGGCATATTTTGATCTGTTCCTTCTCTGTAATCTGTCTCTCTTCTCCTCTACACCCTGTGGATGGCTCTGTGCAGACTTAGTACTAGCTTAACTGACAGGCCCGGTCTTTGGGGAGCTGTTGTAGGTACTGTGCCGACAGCCCAGCCTGACGTCTTGAAGCCTGGCTCTGTCTCCAGTCAGCTTGTTAAGGCTGCCTATGTTTGACACTGTGTACTGGGTAATGCTAACATGTCTGTCTCTTTCCCTTGTGTGTCTCTATGCACGGTGACAGTAGAAATGCTAATGCTAACATGTCTGTCTCTCTCCCCAGAGAGATCTATCATGTGCTTCATATCAATGAACTACTGGCTATTGAAGGTTTACCTCCTGCTCTGTATTGCGGGAGCATCCAATCATGCCATTTGATTGCATACTGTGCCAAGTTCTAGTATATGCATGACATATTGTATGTTGGCGGTTGTTGATAGGTTGAGGATCAAGGAGATTTCATTTGACTCACTGGTGGTGGCTTTGGAATGAATGAGTGGTCACATATGTACGACCATTGAATAATGCAAGGGGAAAACTTGACATGTTGTCCTGAATCACATTGATTTAATGTACATATTTGATGAGGTTTTCCTTAATCCGTGGAAAGATGCCTCCGCAGCAAACCTAATGAATATGTAGTCGTATGGACCAAGTCTCTTTTGTTGTTGTAATACTGATTCACATAATTGTTATTTATGTCGTGAGGAGAGGTCGTAAAGAGTGTCACGGATGTATTTTATGTAACAGGAGATCATTAGGATTTGATAGCTACTCTGTAGCAAGGTGCAGTAGCATGCTGCCTCTGCATATGAGGATGACTTACCAAACTGAAGGAGAAGAAACAGTCTGAAACTGACAAGCCATTGCAGTCATACAGCCGATAAACATGCTTTTGAAAGTGAATTGCTTGTCTCACATAAGATTCGGATGATTAGCGTGATTTGGCTGGAAGTAATGCTCCTTATAGCTCAGCAGATATCATCTTCCAACAACATCATCCTTTCTGACAGTTTGGGTTTCAAACGTGTATTTTTCCGTCGCATGAGAGGGCAGACTACCTCCAACAGACTTACAAAAATGTTTGTGGTTTTTGCACATAATTGTTTTCTGTCATTTCAATTGTCCCCTTGGGGAGAGGATGTAGGAGTACTGTATGTAACCACATAATTGGGGTACTCTGTTGCCGTTCAGCAGCTCCATATGCCATGGTTAAACCAGCGTGCTGCTAAAGTGCCTCATATTCTTCTCCCAGCACATCTGAAATTGTGTTTTTAATATTTAAACTTATATTTCAAAGTCTTCACTTGTTTACATTCTGTTCCTGATGTATTTCCCCACCCCCCCCACCCCCCCACCCCGCATCGCTTCATGGTAATTTTCCATATTGGATGGATAGCCTTGGAAGTTCAGTGGAGTATAGTGATAACCAAGTAGTGATATGACTGCTTCTGTGTTGTAGCCTCTCCTTCATGTACTGTGCCTCATTTTCAAAACATTTGCATAAGCAGTATAAGTGGCTGTTTGCTCAAAGAAGCTTGCAGCAAAATATGATTTCGCAAACATGTTTGCATGCTCACACACAGACACGCACAGATGCACAAACACACAGGCAGAGACACACACACCTTCATCTCAACACACAAACCCGCACACAACTACCACACTACGATTTTATTCTCTCACTCTCTGGTTTTCATGCATATATATTGTGTATTGCCACATTCTCATATGTTTTTGTGTATATCAGCGTTCTCTGCATGCCCAGTGTCATGGTTTCCAT
This sequence comes from Coregonus lavaretus, assembly GCF_964263955.1. Lineage (NCBI taxonomy): Eukaryota > Metazoa > Chordata > Actinopteri > Salmoniformes > Salmonidae > Coregonus > Coregonus lavaretus. Next base: position 47,549,450 of record NC_140000.1, read on the forward strand.
AGTGATTGTATCACTGGGGCCTCTGCTCAAGTATGTCACGTCATCCATTTTGACAGCATGGGCTGTATTGAAATGACTTGGGTGTAATAACATAGGAATACTCAGACACCAATCTCTGTCTCAAAATATCAATATTGTCGTTCGATAGGTTGTGTTGGTTATCAAATCATATGACAGTTGTTTGATAATAAGATCTGCAAGATATTGGTTCTCTTATGAATGGTATCCAATGCCTCAGTAATAATAGTACTATCTAATCATGTTAATTCTGTTTTTAGATTCAGAAAATATCAATGTGAATAGCCTAGTCCTCACTGTGAATGCTACTCCAACCACGTGACAGGTAGGAATTTCTACGTGTATTTCTGTAGATAATTCATTACAGAACATAGAGGAGGTGTTCTAAGATGTTCTGTAGTCATAGACCTGAAAGAAGTCATTTATCTTTACAGATCAAGTGGAACACATTCTAGTTTCCTCTATATTTCCTCCTCTGTCATCTCTCTGGGAATATGAGCTCATTAACCATAATGTGTATCATGTGTTCTACCTTCTTAGATTTTAATGAGGTATCTTATCTGTCTCTAAAAAGGACTTCTCAAAGCAACGCCACATATTCCTGCTTAATTACATATTAGCTGTGTTCCGTTGTTAGAAAACACAGCTCGCTCCTATAGTCTAATACACACACTATCTTGTCAGCTGGCCTCCAAGATTAGAGCATTGGAATGATCAAACACAGGCTGTCAACGAAAAATCAATTTGTTTGAGCTCTTTGATTGATGAAACAGTGTTGCGTGTGTGATGTTAGGGATTTAAACAGAGATGTGTATGTGTGCGTGTATGTTGTTAGGGATTTAAACATAGGTGTGTGTGTGTGTGTGTGTGTGTGTGTGTGTGTGTGTGTGTGTGTTGTAAGAGATTTAAACAGAGGTGTGTATGTGTGTGTGTGTGTGTGTGTGTGTGTGTGTGTGTGTGTGTGTGTGTGTGTGAATAAACTGCAACACACACTCAGGTGTTCATCTTAATGAGCAGGGCTGTTCTCTGAGCATGCTCTGCTTTAATGGAGCTGAATAGATGAAGGGTCTTCAGTATGCATTGACTTTAGTCAACACCAGTGTTATTACTGCATATTTGCAGTATTTACAAATCCTCAAAATAGATTTTTAAAAAGAAATAACCTGCAAAAGTAATACTGTTTAGTACATGACACTGGCCTGTACTGTACTAATTTCCTATTTTGATTTATGGTAAGACGGTTCTAAGGCAATCAAATGTAATCAAATGTGTGTGTCTGTGATCATGTGTCAGATTTGCAGTGTTCCTATGAGGACTAAAATAATGCTGTTCTGAGCAGGCCAGCCAGACACATGCAGGGGATTGAAAGCTCAGCGCTCTGTCTCAACAGCCAATCAGCTCGCAGGGCCCTAAGCCAGGCCCACTGCACATCTGTATGATGATGTCATTGGCCACTGCAGACAGGTCTGTGTGCATGACAGCTGATCGACCAGGCTTAGTAGCACCAGGCTCCCATGATCCTTCTGCATGTCCTCACTCTGCTACAGCACAGCACAGTACAGCTCAGCACAGTACAGGAGCACAGTGCTACTATGACAAAAGCAGTTTGAGTCACACTAACTGGCCTTTATCCCAGGGTAAGAGTCTGTAATTCCCCCTGAAACTGAGAACACAGTCAAATGGATCCACTCTTGTAACTTGTACCGATCCAAAAATTCTGGATTGTTGTCATTTTATGCTTTAAAGTTTTCTTGGGTGCAATCTTTATATGTCCGTCTTCCTGATGCTTCTCCCTTGTAGAAAGGACTGATGTCATCCAAGCCTATATGGATGGAAATTAGCAAGCACCGTTAAGATGCGCAAAAACAACTGTTGATAATGACAGAGACAAATTGCTTCCTAGATGTTACATACAGATGAAGTCGGAAGTTTACATACACCTTAGCCAAATACATTTAAACTCAGTTTTTCACAATTCCTGACATTTAATCCTAGTAAAAATTCCCTGTCTTAGGTCAGTTAGGATCACCACTTTATTTTAAGAATGTGTAATGTCAGAATAATAGTAGGGAGAATGATTTATTTCAGCTTTTATTTATTTCATCACATTCCCAGTGGGTCAGAAGTTTACATACATTAAATTACTATTTTGGTAGCATTGTCTTTAAATTGTTTAACTTGGGTCAAACGTTTCGGGTAGCCTTCCACAAGCTTCCCACAATAATTTGGGTGAATTTTGGCCTATTCCTCCTGACAGAGCTGGTGTAACTGAGTCAGGTTTGTAGGCCTCCTTGCTCGCACACACTTTTTCAGTTTTGGCCACAAATATTCTATAGGATTGAGGTCAGGGCTTTGTGATGGCCACTCCAATACCTTGACTTTGTTGCCATAAATTTGGAAGTATGCTTGGGGTCATTGTCCATTTGGAAAACCCATTTGCAACTAAGCTTTAACTTCCTGACTGATGTCTTGAGATGTTGCATCAATATATCCACATCATTTTCCTTCGTCATCTATTTTGTGAAGTGCACCAGTCCCTCCTGCAGTAAAGCACCCCCACAGCATGATGCTGCCACCCCCGTGCTTCACGGTTGGGATGGTGTGCTTCGGCTCGCAAGCGTCCCCCTTTTTCCTCCAAACATAACGATGGTCATTATGGCCAAACAGTTCTATTTTTGTTTCATCAGACCAGAGGACATTTCTCCAAAAAGTACAATCTTTGTCCCCATGTGCAGTTGCAAACCGTAGTCAGGCTTTTTTATGGCGGTTTTGGAGCAGTGGCTTCTTCCTTGCTGAGCGGCCTTTCAGGTTATGTCGATATAGGACTCGTTTTACTGTGGATATAGATACTTTTGTACCTGTTTCCTCCAGTATCTTCACAAGGTCCTTTGCTATTGTTCTGGGATTGATTTGCAAAGTACGTTCATCTCTAGGAGACAGAACACGTCTCCTTCCTGAGCGGAATGACGGCTGCGTGGTCCCATGGTGTTTATACTTGCATACTATTGAGGAACGTGGTACCTTCAGGCATTTGGAAATTGCTCCCAACGATGAACCCAACTTGTGGAGGTCTACAAAAAATGTTCTGAGGTCTTTGATTATTTATTTTGATTTTCACATGATGTCAAGCAAAGAGGCACTGAGTTTGAAGGTAGGCCTTGAAATACATCCACTGGTACACCTCCAATTGACTCAAATGATGTTAATTAGCCTATCAGAAGCTTCTAAAGCCATGACATCATTTTTTTGAATTTGCCAAGCTGTTTAAAGGCACAGTCAACTTAGTGTATGTAAACTTCTGACCCACTGGAATTGTGATACAGTGAATTATAAGTCAAATAATCTGTCTGTAAACAATTGTTGGAAAAATTACTAACTGACTTGCCAAAACTATAGTTCGTTAACAAGAAATTTGTGGAGGGGTTGAAAAACTATTTTTAATGACTCCAACCTAAGTGTATGTAAACTTCCGACTTCAACTGTACATTACATATGGACAGAATTAAAGCATGACAACAGTGACTGAGGAGAGACAGAGACGCGAGACAGACAGACACATCTGGCTTGTTTATGTGGTGGTGAGAGACGAGGCTCAGCATGCTTGAGGACACAGCCCAGACGGACAGACGCTCTCCTCCCCTATCGCCCCTGGGAGCTATACCACTGTGTGCAAATGCTCAGGCATGGGCTCATTATCCAATCAGAGCTCTGGATACTTGGCCCCATCTGCCATGTCTGTGCCCAGCTCTGCCCTGGCATCTCCCTGCGTAGGGGGTAGAGGATGTGGAGCATCAGTTCCACTTCCCAGCATTCAGGTCCCCATGGATGGACAAACAAGGGGAGAGAGGAGAATTCGATAACGTTTAAAACCCTTGCCTTTTGCCCATTTCCATTTCCATTACTTTAACTCGGTGGCTGCAGCAGCTTCAGCACGATATCATCGGTTCTTATTAGAGCAGAGGCCTTGGGGAATCAGACGGTCATTAAGACGCGATAGTCTCTCCATTAAGGCCCATTTCCACAGGCATTTCACGGGTCTGAGGACCGGAGCTTTACCACACTCTCCCGTAATTACCAGAATCATATTATTATTCGGCCAGTCTGAGCCGCCTACTGATATAGAATCTCATTTTGAAGGGGGTTGTTATCATGCAATTAAGGTCAAGACCAAAAGGATGTATCTGGGTCCCGGCTTGTATTTTTTTATTATTTTTTCAACTTTATTTAACCAGGTAAGCCAGTTGAAAACAAGTTCTCATTTACAACTGCGACCTGGCCAAGATAAAGCAAAGCAGTGCGATAAAAACAACAACACAGAGTTACATATGGGGTAAAACAAAACATAAAGTAATTAATACCACATAAAATATATATAACAGTGTGTGCAAATGTAGCAAGTTATGGAGGTAAGGCAATAAATAGGCCATAGTGCAAAATAATTACAATTAGTATTAACACTGGAATGATAGATGTGCAAGAGATGATGTGCAAATAGAGATACTGGGGTGCAAATGAGCAAAATAAATAACAATATGGGGATGAGGTAGTTGAGTGGGCTAATTTCAGAAGGGCTGTGTACAGGTGCAGTGATCAGTAAGGTGCTCTGACAACTAATGCTTAAAGTTAGTGAGGGAGATAAGAGTCTCCAGCTTCAGAGATTTTTGCAGTTTGTTCCAGTCATTGGCAGCAGAGAACTGGAAGGAATGGCGGCCAAAGGAGGTGTTGGCTTTGGGGATGACCAGTGAGATATACCTGCTGGAGCGCATACTACGGGTGGGTGTTGCTATGGTGACCAATGAGCTAAGATAAGGCGGAGATTTGCCTAGCAGTGATTTATAGATGGCCTGGAGCCAGTGGGTTTGGCGACAAATATGTAGTGAGGACCAGCCAACAAGAGCGTACAGGTCACAGTGGTGGGTAGTATATGGGGCTTTGGTGACAAAACTGATGGCACTGTGATAGACTACATCCAATTTGCTGAGTAGAGTGTTGGAGGCTATTTTGTAAATGACATCGCCAAAGTCAAGGATCGGTTGGATAGTCAGTTTTACGAGGGCATGTTTGGCAGCATGAGTGAAGGAGGCTTTGTTGCGAAATAGGAAGCCGATTCTAGATTTCACTTTGGATTGGAGATGCTTAATGTTAGTCTGGAAGGAGAGTTTACAGTCTAACCAGACACCTAGGTATTTGTAGTTGTCCATATACTCTAGGTCAGACTCGTCAAGAGTAGTGATTCTAGTCGGGTGGGCGGGTGCCAGCAGCGTTCGATTGAAGAGCATGCATTTAGTTTTACTAGTGTTTACGAGCAGTTGGAGGCTATGGAAGGAGTGTTGAATGGCATTGAAGCTCGTTTGGAGGTTTGTTAACACAGTGTCCAATGAAGGGCCAGATGTATACAAAATGGTGTCGTCTGCGTAGAGGTGGATCTGAGAGTCACCAGCAGCAAGAGTGACATCATTGATATACATGGAGAAAAGAGTCGGCCACAGAATTGAACCCTGTGGCACTCCCATACAGACTTGCCATAGGTCCAGACAACAGGCCCTCCGATTTGACACATTGAACTCTATCTGAGAAGTAGTTGGTGAACCAGGCGAGGCAGTCATTTGAGAAACCAAGGCTATTTAGTCTGCCAATAAGAATGCGGTGGTTGACAGAGTCGAAAGCCTAGGCCAGGTCGATGAAGACGGCTGCACAGTACTGTCTATTATCGATTGCGGTTATAATATCGTTTAGGACCTTGAGCGTGGCTGAGGTGCACACATGACCAGCTTGGAAACCGGATTGCATAGCGGAGAAGGTACGGTGGGATTCGAAATGGTCGGTGATCTGTTTGTTAACTTGGCTTTCAAAAACTTTCGAAAGGCAGGGCAGGATGGATATAGGTCTGTAACAGTTTGGATCTAGAGTGTCACCCCCTTTGAAGAGGGGGATGACCGCGGCAGCTTTCCAATCTCTGGGGATCTCAGACGTTACGAAACAGAGGTTGAACAGGCCCGTAATAGGGCTTGCCGTGTAGCAAACTATGTATGGTTTGGAGAATGGTTTGGAGTGCTTCCAGTGATGGTTTCAGAAACATATAAAATATTGGCCTAACACTGTTGAACTGTAGTTCATAGGATCTGATGTAGTGCTAGTAGTAATAAAGCAAAACCTGTCATATAAAGACCATATGCTTTGATATCCTCAATGCCATATCCCACTAGAATGGGTCTATGCTCAATTGAAACAAGGTCACCCACAACGTCTGCTACAGTTGAAGTCGGAAGTTTACATACACTTAGGTTGGAATCATTAAAACTTGTTTTTCAACCACTCTACAAATTTCTTGTTAAAAAACTATAGTTTTGCAAGTCAGTTAGAACATCTACTTTGTGCGTGACACAAGTAATTTTTCCAACAATTGTTTACAGACAGATTATTTGATTTATAATTCACTGTATCACAATTCCAGTGGGTCAGAAGTTTACATACACTAAGTTGACTGTGCCTTTAAACAGCTTGGAAAATTCCAGAAAATGATGTCATGGCTTTAGAAGCTTCTCATAGGCTAATTAACATAATTTGAGTCAATTAGAGGTGTACCTGTGGATGTATTTCAAGGCCTACCTTCAAACTCAGTGCCTCTTTGCTTGACATCATGGGAAAATGAAAAGAAATCAGCCAAGACCTCGGAAAAAATTTGTAGACCTCCACAAGTCAGGTTCATCCATGGGAGCAATTTCTAAATGCCTGAAGGTACTACGTTCATCTGTACAAACAATAGTACGCAAGTATAAACACCATGAGACCAGGCAGCCGTCATACCGCTCAGGAAGGAGACGCGTTCTGTCTCCTAGAGATGAACGTACTTTGGTGCGAAAAGTGCAAATCAATCACCGAACAACAGCAAAGGACCTTGTGAAGATGCTGGAGGAAACAGGTAGCTAAGTGGTTAAGAGTGTTGTGCCAGTAATCGAAAGGTCGCTGGTTCTAATCCCCGAGCCGACTAGGTGAAAAATCTGCCGATGTGTCCTTGAGCAAGGCACTTAACCCTAATTGCTCCTGTAAGTCGCTCTGGATAAGAGCGTCTAATAAATGACTAAAATGTAAATGTAAAATGTATCTATATCCACAGTAAAACAAGTCCTATATCGACATAACATGAAAGGCCGCTCAGCAAGGAAGAAGCCACTGCTCCAAAACCGCCATAAAAAAGCCAGACTACGGTTTGCAACTGCACATGGGGACAAAGATCTTACTTTTTGGAGAAATGTTCTCTGGTCTGATGAAACAAAAATAGAACTGTTTGGCCATAATGACCATCGTTATGTTTGGAGGAAAAAGGGGGACGCTTGCGAGCCGAAGAACACCATCCCAACCGTGAAGCACGGGGGTGGCAGCGTCATGCTGTGGGGGTGCTTTGCTGCAAGAGGGTCTGGTGCACTTCCCAAAATAGATGGCATCATGAGGAAGGAAAATGATGTGGATATATTGAAGCAACATCTCAAGACATCAGTCAGGAAGTTAAAGCTTGGTTGCAAATGGGTTTTCCAAATGGACAATGACCCCAAGCATGCTTCCAAAGTTGTGGCAAAATGGCTTAAGGACAACAAGTCAAGGTATTGGAGTGGCCATCACAAGGCCTTGACCTCAGTCCTATAGAACATTTGTGGGCAGAACTGAAAAAGTGTTTGTGAGCAAGGAGGCCTACAAACCTGACTCAGTTACACCAGCTCTGTCAGGAGGAATGGGCCAAAATTCACCCAACTTATTGTGGGAAGCTTGTGGAAGGCTACCCGAAACGTTTTACCCAAGTTAAACAATTTAAAGGCAATGCTACCAAATACTAATTGAGTGTATGTAAACTTCTGACCCACTGGGAATGTGATGAAAGAAATAAAAGCTGAAATAAATCATTCTCTATACTATTATTCTGACATTTCACATTCTTCAAATAAAGTGGTGATCCTAACTGACCTAAGACATGGCATTTTTACTAGGATTAAATGTCAGGAATTGTGAAAAACTGAGTTTAAATGTATTTGGCTAAGGTGTATGTAAACTTCCCACTTCAACTTTATGTTTTTTTTTTTTACCGTTATTTATCCAGGCGAGCCAATTAAGAGCCAAATACATAGCCGAGTTAGTCTTCAAGTACATCTGAATTTTAAATGTTATTTTAATAGTACATTTTTGCAATGCGTTATGCATAAATATTCACTTTTAGTAAGCCTACAAAGACATTCTAATAGGATGTCTGCATTGGGCTTAAAGGGATACTTTGGGATTTTGGCAATGAGGTCCTTTATCTACTTCCCCAGAGTCAGATGAACTTGTGGATACCATTTTTTATATATCTGTGTCCAGTATGAAGGAAGTTAGAGGTGGTTTTGCATGCTAGATTTCCAGTATACCCATAGATTTTCAGTAATTGTGCTAACTTTAAAGTATCCCTTTAAACAAGAAAAAAATACCACTTAAATGTTTTATTGATTAAAGTCCAGTAAATGGACTATTGGTACCTTGGCCATAGAATTGGATTACATAGTTCAACAATGGCAGCTTGTACTCTCCCAGAGAGCCAGGAGCCAGTCGATGGGAGGAAATTGGATGAGGCCACACCAGGCCATCCCCCTCATAGGAAGTCTATGGAACTGAATGTCATCCACTTTATAAAATGGTAGATAAAAGCTGCTCTTGGTCAATGCTGCGTTCATCTTAAATGAATGAAATGGTTCTCTTTTATAGAGAACTCAGGGAGCAGGGGAAAAAATCAATATGGAGGATGGAAGATATTGAAGTTTTCTGGAAATGGATTTTGAGTAAGTGGTCTGATTGAGGCTTTGGAATTGGTTCAGGGCAGACCAAGTGTAATACTACATATTTACAGTTTTATAACCTTTGATTGCAGATTACAGATAGTCTAATGAAAACAAGATGTAGAGGAAAGATGTTTCTATGTGTGACTCGGTTGGACCTTCAGTCCCACAGAATGTCCCTTAAACATCTTACTCTCTCCCTCTCTCTCTTTCGCTCTCTCTCCCCCCTCCATCCCCCCTCCATCCCCCCTCCCTCTTACTCTCTCTCTCCATCCTTCTATATCTCCCTCTCACTCTGTCTTTTTCCCTCCTCCTCTCTCTCCTTCTGTATGGATCTCTCTTAGGGAGATCTGCCTGACTCAGGCCAGAGCTGCAGAGCTGAAAGGTGCTGTGCTATGTGCTCTGTGCCAGAGGTGCTGCTAGCTGGTCCCCAGTGAAGTCATTACTGCACACAGCTCCTGCCTGCCAAGATCCGCACACTCACGCCTTACATTGAGCAAGGGTGTTGCCTAGAGTATAATCAAATCAACGTTTATTGGTCGCGTACACAGATTTGCTGATGTTATCGCAGGTGCAGCGAAATACATGTGCAGCACAGCACTCTACAACAGATGTGTGCTGCGCTGCAAGGACTGGAACTTTTGTAGTCTTCATTATGTCTGTGGATAGCCTTCAACAAATGCTATGATCAAGGAAATACAGTATATTTTTGCTTTATTGTGTATCCCATGGTTGCGTCTCCCATAGCTGCCATTATTTTTAAAAAGGCAAAATAAGGTATTTTTTATACATTTTGAAATGAATTTTAATGTGCGACATACATTTGTAAATGTTTTTGGAATACATACATTTGTATGGAAATATATTGTTTGGCAAAAAAAAAAATCGGTATGGGTTATGAAAGCTGTATCCTAAAGCTGTATCCAATTGTACAGTACATGTAATATAGCTGTAATAAACTGTAGCCTAACAACTGTACACATTTAATACAAATAGAGAGATGGTAATAACTGAAATGACTGAGTACACACACTATCTGGCACATCAATAATCCACACATCATGGACACTGATGCTCCTTCTCTCTCTTCTGGAGTTAAAACGAATACATAAGGAATGCAACCATCCCTCACAGTAATCTAGAGAGGGAGAGAGAGAGAGAGGGTCCCTCCCCTGTAAACCCACTCTGCGTGTTCTCTGGAGGCAATATGGTATTGGTTAGCCTCCCGCTGATGCTCAGAATAATTACTCGTGGAGGCAGTGGCGGATAGGAGGGAGGTGATTATCTTGGCAAACAGATGGACTGGTCCGAGGCACTGTCAGAATTGTGCTGTGCAACGAGCGCAAGGCATTCATGGACCCCCTTATATTTAACCGAATTTTCCTCAGCCGGCCAATCGATAACGCATCCTGCTTTGTATAGAGCAGCGTCCACTGCGCCTCTGATCGGTTGTGAAGAAACTGGAGAGAGAGGGGGGTCTCATCTTTTGATTGCGACCGTTGCGCGTCGCCTTGCCTGGACCCTCTCTAATGTGGGTGTGCGGTGCCGAGAGTGCTGCCACCACGACACCTCCGTCGGGACAGGTTTGAAGTTATCCTTTGCAGCACCCAGATGTGTGCAAGCACATGTTTTGATATTCTTAATAGGCTACATCGGTTTTTAAAATCTCTGAACACTTTTGGATTGCTTCGAAGGAAATATGATTTTCTCAGATATGAGCACCGGGACCAACTCCCCGAAGGTGCACCCGCCGAACGGGACAAGATATTACACATTCCAGGCAAGTACCTTTACCATTACTCCGAATGTTGACATGCCAGTGAATGCGACCATGTGATGGGCGTTGGTTCAATATGAGGTTTGCGTTTAATTGTCTATATTTACGTTTTTCTCGAAGCGAATGTGATGTGTTTATTGGCTGACCATAGCTCTATTTAAAGGACATTCGCTATGTTTAAGCTACCTTGATTGCTTGGGTGCTTTTGGAGCTCTGCTTGTTTTTTATAGTGCTAAATGAATTGTTATGATTGTCAAATTAGCATATCACATGGTTTAAAGCTATTGGCATATTATTTGTTTAATATTCGGTGCGTAATTAGGAACCAACCGTATGTGCGCATGGGTACGGTTTGCACAACGTTATACTACCCATACTACTTTTTATTGTAAGTTGCTTTAAATCGTTTTTACACTTGCCTTGGGATGTATCTTATGCATTTATCAAGGCAAAGTGGTGGAGTAGTCTACTGGGTGCGTTTTATGGGGTATTGTTAAGTGTTGAATCAGAGGTGAAAAGGCATCATCCGCAGGCGCGTGTGCGCGATCAAGCGACCGTAGTTCGGATTCCTCTGGGGATGTGCGTTACCACTGAGTCACGGCGACCAGAAGAAATGACATTAGGACACATCCCTGCCTCCTCCTCTCATCCTATGAGATGGATAGAAAAGAGCACAAGGTCTGAACTATCCAATCAGACTCCAGTCCTACCTACTTACACATGCATGCGTCCCACACACTATGTGTAATGTCATGAGAAGATATGACTACTCTCTCAGTTCTCGAATTTTAAAAGAAGATATTGCCTAGTATACTATCAAAGTATAGTATGAATAGAAAACTCTTGATATTGATTATTGCAATAGTGGGTAAAGTGACCTGGGAAGCCTTTCCAGAAAAAAGTCATATTACAACCTGTGTGTTGTGATAATTGCGTTGTTTGCTCTATAACCTGTTAGTTCATATGCCTTGACACGTGATATATAGGCCTAAGGCCGAGACATTAAGAAGACAGTGGCAGAATAAATTCAACCACAAATTTGTTTCATTACAAAACCGGAGAGCAACCTCTGTCCAGTGAAGTCCACAAAACATATAGCATGTAACAAACAATTGTATTATGAGAGTGTTATAATGTATTTATTTGATTAGTTTTTGTGTAGTAGTTGCCAAGTGCAACATGGACTCATGCTGGGAGCAACACTAGGGGTCCAAGCTCCACTAGGGAGACAGGTTAGGATAGGGATCCTCAACAAAGATGGATTGCCTTGAATATATTACTTGATGACAAACAGTTATGGCTCATAAATCTATATGGACCAAATAATGATGATCCAAACTTCTTTGAAAATATTTACTATAATCTAATTAGTCACCTAAATTTACTTAATTATATTATAATGGGGACTACAACACAGTATTAAGTACATCAATACACCGTAAAGGCTGCCATACTACCAACTTTTTAAACGAAAACTAAGGAATTTATAACTGATTTTCTTCGCATAATACAGGTTCAGCGGATCTACTTATAGTATGGGATGCCTTTAAGTGTGTCTTTAGAGGTAACTCAATTCAATTTTCATCCCAAAAACAAAAACGGATTTGGTCAACAGAGAAAAGGCTTACAGCAGAAATAAAATAACTAACATTGCAAATCAATGTTCTACAGAAGTACTGAATAGTTTAGACGCAAAACAAAAGGAGTTTGAGGAACTTATTCAGGAAAGATCTGGTTTCATTTATCCAAAAAAATTAGCAAAATGGATGGAGAACGGCGAAAAATGCACCTTCAACAAAGAAATGCGACCAAAAATAACCTACAGAAAACAGTGACAAATGATGGAGAAAACATTGTCTCACCAATGGACATTTTGAATGAAGAAGCAAAATAATGTTAAAAAATATTTTCCTTTCAAGTTCCTCGAACTTCACTGATGAAGAGTGTTGTGATATCCTTTTCCTTAAAAATCAGGTTGAACTATCTGCACCACAAAAATTATCCTGCGAAGGACAAATTACACAGGATGAACTACGGTTGGCAATTGACTGCTTTCACACTGGGAAAACCCCTGGCCTTGATGGCGTTCCAATATAAATATATCAAACATTTTATGAATTATTGAAAGCATGTCTTAATTAGTCATATCTAAATGTTAAACTGTCTGACACACAAAAATAAGGGTTGATTGCTCAGGAGCGCCCCTGGTATAAAGACTCAGTCTCACTAAAAATATTGGAGCCCCCTCACCCTTCAATGTTGCAACGCAAAAATATTGGCAAAATGTTTTGCTCATAGAATTAAAAAAAGTCGGATATAATTAATCACGATCAGACAGGATTATTAGAAATAATTGAAAACTATGAGAATGCAAGGAAAACAGGCATAATCTTTATAGCAGATTATGAGAAAGCCTTCAATAAAGTACGGCTAGAATTTATTTGTAAGTGCCTGGATTATTTCAATTTTGGAGAATCTCTTGTAAAATGGATAAAAGTAATGTATAACACTCCTTTATGTAAAATGATACATAATGGTTATTTCTCTGAGAATGTTGAATTGTTAAGAGGTGTAAAACAGGGTTGCCCTCTTTCACCATACTTGTTTGCTATGGGTGTTGAATTGTTAATTATAAAAATCAGATCCAATTATAAAATTAAGGGGTTAAAAATTAATGGATTAGAAACAAAGGTATCAATGTATGCTGATGATTCAAGTTTTTTCTTGAGTCCACAATCTTCAACCCTGAACGGTCTTATTGAGGACCTGGATAATGTCTCCAGTTTATCTGGATTAAACCCCAACTATGATAAGTACTATTACAGGTTGAGTCTCTAAAAGACACAAACAAGCGTCGGCTGGAGTGGTGTAAAGCTCGCCGCCATTGGACTCTGGAGCAGTGGAAACACATACTCTGGAATGATGAATCAAGTCCCCACAGCAATGTTCCACCATCTCATGGAAAGCCTTCCCAGAACAGTGGAGGCTGGTATAGCAGCAAAGGGGGGACCAACGCCATATTAATGCCCATGATTTTGGAATGAGATGTCCGACGAGCAGGTGTCCACATACTTTTTGGTCATGTAGTGTAGATATGCTACACATACTGAGAAAGAGGGGCGCTGTTTCGTTCGCTCTGATACTTTCTCCGGTGAGAAACATTCAACCTCTTGCGAATTGAAGGACATTTATGAAACACAGAGACACAATCAATAATTTTGTTAGTTTTTTTGTTTTATGGGGGGGGGGGGGATCCAAGTCTCCTATGGCTGTTGTAACTACGCCAGCCATTTAAATTTAACTGTGTGAAGAAGAAGGAAACACTTAGAGATGACCCCTGCCTGTGTGACTCCGCCATCTCCATTTCTCACAGCACCTATTCAAGAGCCTGCTTGGCTTTGTTGTCCCTGCTCTGTGGAGGCTAAAAGAGATGGATGTTGAAACACTGTTTCCAGGTGCAGCGGATATTATTAATAAAGCATTGGATCTATTGATGTTGATTGGAGTGGGGGTCTCCTGATAAAAACGCAGACGCTGCTTTTTGAAGTGAGCCTAAGTATGGAGATGTTGCTGACTCATGATAGAATGTTGATGATTACATGAATGGCGGACACAAGGCATTTGTTTTGGTCCAAGCTTTGATCACAAGGTCTATCACAATGGGTGCTGCGGTAATTGATGTGTTAAAGGCAGTTTTAGTTGGTATGTTTCTTCCTTCTCTACTCATTGGACCCGTTCACCCCGGGCTTAATGGACATTAATGATTATGGACAAAAAGATAATGGTTTGTCACATTTTTCGAATATTCTTTATAGCTCAGTTGAGAGATCCAACACCTACCCACATATGACAGTCTACAACGTTCACACCTTGCAGTTTATACCATCACTGACCTGTTGTTTTCATTGTAATGTCCTATGAGGGTGACATCTTTGGTTTATTGGTTTCGCCCTGAAGGACTCCTGTTGTTCTAGCTGGTTTTTTCAAAAAGTAATAAAATCCAATTTCACAGGTTTTAGTCACACAAAACAGACATAACAAAAATAATCTAAGCTGCCATAGCAAATAGCAAATACTTGCTGGCTTAAATAACCCCAACACTTGTTGTTTACTAGCTCCCGATGTCATTCACCTTCTCAACCTGGCCTCTATTTGCAATTATCTGCTGTCTGGGCAAGTTGAATTAAATTGCAAAGTAGATGGTCCTCGGTGGCGCTATCAAGATAATGTAGTTATCCAATTCCTTTATTATTCCCCACAAGACTCGGCACACATTCACGAGGAGTCAATATTAGAGTTGGCAGAGCCAAGCAGATCTGGAGCTCCACATACTCAGCCTGCTGTGTGTACACTCTAAGTATGCATCACAATTGGCACCCTATCACCTATATAGGGCACTACTTTTGACCAGAGCCCTATGGGCCCTGGTCAAAAGTAGTGCACTGTATGGAATAGGGTACCATTTGGGACTCAACCAAAGACTCTCCTGAGCATCGCTCATCCAGCCTTTTGAACTCCACCTATATCTTATAAAATTGTCTGATGACATTTACAGTCATATAAAGGCTGACCCCTGACCTATTAAGGGCGAACAAGTGCCCCTGGCTTCCTCTGCCTTCCTCATATCTCTGGTTTTAAGTCAAGCTCCGTCTCCAGACTACTGAATAAATGAATCAATGAATAAAAGAACGCTCCCCTCTTTCATAACATTAGGAGCAGTGATTGGTTTATGATACCTTTTTTTGACCCATGTGATGTGCTGCTCAGTGTCTGTCTGGTTGAGGTTACAGCCATGAGCTGAGAGGATGTCATTAGGCTGATGTGTGTGTTACTGTTAACCCACTGGCTGTGTTGGAGTCTGTCCCAGGTATGAAGGTGCTCCAATGGGATTATAGACACTGGCCAGACCTTGTCAGGGGTTTCAGAGGGAGACTGTTAGTCAAGGGCCTCTTTGATGTTAAGGGCACTCTATGTGCATGCGCACGCACACACACACCCACACACACATGAGACGTGCAAAATGAGGAGTCCCAGGAGAGTGGCTTTCTAAAGCAGGTTCATAACAACCTTTGATCGGTAGCTAATAGAGAGAGAGAGAGACAGAGAGAGAGAAAGAGGGGGAGAGGGAGAGGGAGACAGAGACAGAGAGAGAGACACACAGAGAGACAGAGAGACAAAGAGAGAGGTAGTGAGTTCAAGCAGGCTAACAGGGAGGACTTTTATCTAGTATTCAGACAGGGTCATGAGGTAAGTGCTGTACCGCAGTAGTGCCCAGCTGCACCACTGATCCATACATCACTAGAATATTCAACATGCAGCTGTCGTCAGAGAGACTATAGATAGACCTTGTTGCATGAAATATGTTCTCCTGTATATGTGAGTTACCTGAGTGCAAGTGAGTTTGTATTACTGAGTTCAACCTTATTTTGAAGTATGTAGAAATGCATCAACATTTCCAGGCACTTTAAGTCAAACTAGATATTATTCTCCACAGATGGCATTCTTGAATTTGGGGATATGTCTAACGTGATTATATTTACGAGGGTATTAATGTTGGTGGAGGTAATTGAAATGAGAAAAAACTTTAACAAATAAATACTAATATTTGTCCATCTTCAGAGGACAAAAATATATATATTTTTTTTTACAGTTGTATTTTTATTCTACACACATTTGACATACATGGCACTTTTTTTTTCTCCACAGTAGTTACATAGCAAGAATAAAGTAATTTGATATTTTGATATACATTACATCTGGATAGATAATACTTATACATTATACATAGTGTTTTCAGTCATAGCTATTATAAAACATGAGCTACACTGAGTGTACAAAACATTAGGAACACCTGCTCTTTCCATGACATAGACTGACCAGGTGAAAGCTATGATCCCTTATTGATGTCACTTGTTAAATCCACTTCAATCAGTGTAGATGAAGGGGAGGAGACAGGTTAAATAAGGGTTTTTAAGCCTTGAGACAGTCGAGACATGGATTGTGTATGTGTGCCATTCAGATGGGGAATGGGCAACACAAAAGATTTAAGTGCCTTTGAACGGGGTATGGTAGTAGGTGCCAGGCGCACCGGTTTGAGTGTGTCAAGAACTGCAACGCTGCTGGGTTTTTCACGCTCAACAATTTCCCATGTGTATCAAGAATGGTCCACCACCCAAAGGACATCCAGCCAACTTGACACAACTGTGGGATGCATTGGAATCAACATGGGCCAGCATCCCTGGAACTCTTTCGACACCTTGTAGAGTCCATGCTCCGACGAATTGAGGCTGTTCTGAGGGCAAAGGGGTCTCGCTGCGCTGTCTTGTGTTACGTAACCAATATTCAATCTGAAATGAGTAGCACAGATCACACCTAATTAACACAATTATAATAACGACAATTAGGTAATGCCCGCTACCCATTAAAATTAGCAGCGCTCGGGCAAAAGACATCCAAAAGTTGGTTGGCGTAAAACTTCCAGACAGTTAGGCTAATGTTCGTCTCACGGCCATCTCCTCTGCTGCCCTGACAGTCATCAACACTGACAGCATCCCCCAGCCCTCAATTTAAGTGGAGAGTGAGAGGATGACTTGGCCCCATGTCTCTGCCTCAAATAGACTGGAATCCAAACCAAAAATCGCTGTTTCAATTTGTTTGGATTCCAGGCTGTCCCTCAAACCAAAGCCTAGTTTTCTCCCCTCAAAGCCCTATCTGTGGTGAATCTGAATCAGCACTTGAAGTGTTGTTGGCAGCCGGTCCCCGGGTGTTTTGGCTGTGGATCTGTCATTGATGCTCTGCGGCCACCAGGCTCTATCTCTTTAAGGAGTTGTCCTCAGTGTTCTTTTTGTAATCTGGCCCAATGCCTGCTCTATCCCTGATCCATCCCTCCTCCATCTCTGATCCATCCCTCCTCTATCCCTGATCCATCCCTCCTCCATCCCTCCTCAATCTCTGATCCATCCCTCCTCCATCCCTCCTCCATCTCTGATCCATCCCTCATCCATCCCTGCTCCATTCCTGATCCATCCCTCCTCCATCTCTGATCCATCCCTCCTCCATCTCTGATCCATCTCTGATCCATCCCCATCCCTCCTCCATCTCTCCTCCATCCCTCCTCCATCTCTCCTCCATCCCTCCTCCATCTCTGATCCATCCCTCCTCCATCTTTGATCCATCTCTCCTCCATCCCTCCTCCATCTCTGATCCATCCCTCCCCCATCCCTCCTCCATCTCTCCTCCATCCCTCCTCCATCTCTCCTCCATCCCTCCTCTATCTCTGATCCATCCCTCCTCCATCCCTGCTCCATCTCTCCTCCATCCCTCCTCTATCTCTTCTCCATACCTGGTCTCCAGTGAGCACTTGATCAAAGCAATTAAGAAGGAGGCCCGCTTGGCTTGTAGTCGCACGGCGGACGGGCAGACGCACTTAGCACATGGGCCTGACTGGCAAGACGGACGATGCGCTTGCAACTTCTCATTAAAAGTGCAACTTTCCCTTTCACTCAGGAACAATTTGAGCCTGGGTGAACTTTCTATGGACTCTGGCAGTGCTGGATTGGCATCATGCCTCAGTCATTTTGCACCACATACACACTTATTCATAACAGTCATACTCACACCATAAGCCAGATGATTTGACACACAGAGAAATGTGATAAGCAGACTGAAAATATAGCCCAGGCTAAATGTATCCTGACTCTGGTTTGGAAGTGATGCTGTTTAAATGACAAACATATGATGGAATGTTGAGGGAATACTTTTGATTCATTCCTCCCCAGAATTGTGAAATTACTTATCCCCTAATTACCGAAGCAAATTAGATAATGGGCTATATCTCTATGGAGAAAAATGTATCCTAAAGTTTACCTAAAGTTATGGCTGTGAGATTGGGACTGAAATACTGCAATGCAAATGTAACTTTTCAGACTGAATTACTCACTCAGTTCAGTTGTAACAAGAAGTGTGTCAGGCTTCACCTGCCAGGCTTGGGTGGTTCTGCATCTGAATTCTGAAAATGGCTAAGTGCCACATTGACTCATCGCTGTCACTGCTTCTTTAGCAGAAAAGAGTGAAGCCCCTCTGTGTGTAAATGAGAAATGAAGGACACCTCCATTTCCCCACGGCAACAAAGGAAACCGTGTCCTCTACTTCCACTTTCCTTTCCCCACAGGATGAGGAAGTCCTTTGAAACGTCTCAATCACAACAAAGATTAGACCTGAGCAGAACATGACTCATTCCTTTTGATTTAGGCTGAAAGCTTCTCCTTAGAGAGCTAGCCTCTCTTCCTCTAGTCTGCACTATAAAGCACAGTGACACAGCTAGTTGTGTCTGGATGGATTATTCTATATGTATTGGGTTCAGTTCCTGTTTGACTGAATCTACACTCTTAGAAAAAAGGGTTCCAAAAGGGTTCTACATGGAACCTAAAAGGGTTCTGCCTGGAACCAAATTGGTTCTACCTGCAACCAAAAAGGGTTCTTCAAAGGGTTCTCCTATGGGGACAGCCGAAGAACCCTTTAAGGTCCTAGATAGCACCTTTTTTTCTAAGAGTGTATGGTTATTTGGAATGTCTGAAATCCCTATTGGAATGGCCATGTGACTGAGGAGGAGTAGGGTCAAGCCCTGTGTATATTAATACAACAGGATTAAAGCTGATATGTAGCTGATATCTATAGTGAACCCCATGACACTGGAGCAGTATTTGCTCCTGAACAGAAGTGATGATCACGTTGGGTGTGTTGTGACAGGTCCTTGCCCTCGATGTAATGTGAACTGTGTCACTCCTCCGGGTTAGTAGTGTTCTCTCTGGTCACCTGGAACAGGCATGCACACACACACTCACAGACAGTGCATACACACACACACACACACACACACACACACACACACACACACACACACACACACACACACACACACACACAGTAGAAACACACACACACACACACACACACACACACAGTAGAAACATACACACACACACAGTAGAAACATACACACACACACACACACACAGTGGACATACACAGTGAACACACACACACACACACTGTAGAAACACACACACACACACACACACACACACACACACACAGTGGACACACACAGTAAACACACACACACAGTGAACACACACACACAGTGAACACACACACGCACACAGTAGACACAGTCACAGTGGATACACACACAGTGGACACACACACACACACACACAGTAGACACAGACACAGTGGATACCCACAGTGGACACACACACACACACACAGTAGACATAGACATAGTGGATACACACAGTGGACACATACACAGTGGACACATACACACAGTAGACACAGACACAGTGGATACACGCAGTGGACACGGACACACACACACACACACACACACACACACACACACACACACACAGTGGACACAGACACAGTGGATACACACAGTGGACAAACACACACACACAGTGGACACATACACACATACACACACACACACACACACACACACACACACATACACACACAGTGGACACAAACACAGTGGATACACACAGTGGACACACACACACACACACACTATGAATGTACATAGACATGTTTATCTCTCCAGCTGCTTCAGTCACTGCCATTTTTATACACCTCCCTCCCTCCCTCCACTCTCAGGCCTCCAGGGACAAGAGGGAATAACAAAACGTGCGCATATGTAAATGAACTTGAACAGGGCAAATTGATACGAGGCCCAGCAATTGGAGATGAGGTGCTTGACCTTTTGGTTATTGTGGCGGCCATATCATAATTGCTTATAAATGCCTGCCTGCCACCCCCCCCCCCATTCCCCCCATCACCACCTCATGAAATGTGAGTACTTCTCCATTCACCCCGGTCTCCTTTATACAGAGTGTGTATCAGAAACGTTTGGCATATTTTCCCCAGTTCTTTTTTTAATCAGCCCTGGTGCATAAAAATCTGGGCAGGGCAGATGGGAATGGAGTTTGACCCACTTTGATGGATTCCACACCGATTAAAAGGATGAGGGAGCTTTCTAAAGTAAGAAGGCTGTCCTGTGTGTGTGTGTGTGTGGTAGGTTAACTTGTGTAGATGGACGATATAAATGATGGGTGTGTTTACATGCACACTATTATGTTAAATTATGCTTTTGCTTGAATGTGTTGTTGTTGTTGTTGTTTTACCCCCATGACCAAATCCACAGCCACGGACTGCCTCCACATGTAGAGCATGTAGAGCAGAAGACTTAGTGACCCAACCAGAGCTCTCACACTGACACAGCTCTCTCTCGCTCTCTCTCTCTCCTCCTCCCTCCCTCCCTCCCCTCTCTCTTGCTCTCTCTATCTCCTCCTCCCTCCCTCCTCTCTCTCTCTCCCACTCTCTCTCTCCCCCTCCCTCTCTCTCTCCCACTCTCTCTCTCCCCCTCCCTCTCTCCCTCCCTCTATTAAAGCTCACAGTTCAAAGAGGATGCGAGGTCCACAGATAGTTCATGACCAGGCCACTGTAGAATATAGATCCTATAGATCCTATAGAGGACTAGCAAGCTGACGTCATATCAAACATGAGCTTGATTGCGTGAGCTGATCTACAGAGAAATATGGGGCAGGCAGTGCACACGTTGCAGTCCTGAGTCAGAGGTTTTAATGCATGTTCAGATGTCAGAGCATCTTATTTCTGTAAAGGGTCCCTGCTGTACAATATGGCGTCAGTGCTATTGTATATCCAACTGGAATACGATTATACAATAGTCATGTAAGGATAATCATATGGAACTGTTTCTTCAGTATGTGTGTTACTTCACATTGTTTTCCTCCAGGGGTGAAGTAACACTAGTTGAATTAGGATACTAGCATTGACGAGTTCATTGTAGACATTGGATGGCCGGATATTGGTGCTTTATTCATGCCTTCTGAGAGAGCCGGTGTGCGTGTGTGTGTGTGTGTGTGTGTGTGTGTGTGCATGTGCGTGTGCATGTGCATGTGCATATATCTGTGTCTGTAACTTTTTTCGAGGTGGACTGGTAGTCATTACTAGCATTAGATCTAGCCTACACGGAGTGTACAAAACATTAAGAACACCCCCTTTTGCCATCAGAGCAGCCTCAATTCGTCGGGGCATGGACTCCAATGTTTCACACAGTTGTGTCAAGTTGGCTGAATGTCCTTTGGATGGTGGACCATTCTTGATACACATGAGAAACTGTTGAGCGTGAAAAACCCAGCAGCGGTGCAGTACTTGACACAAACCGGTGTGCCTGGCACCTACTACCATACCCCGTTCAAAGGCACTTAAATCTTTTGTCTTGCCCATTCCCCCTCTGAATGGCACACATACACAATCCATGTCTCAATTGTCTCAAGGCTTAAAGATAATTCTTTAACCTGTATCCTCCCCTTCATCTACACTGATTGAAGTGGATTTAACAATAACGGATTATAGCTTTCACCTGGATTCACCTGGTCAGTCTATGTCATGGAAAGAGCAGGTGTTTGTTCATAATGTTTTGTAGAGTCAGTGTAGAAGTGGTCTGACCACATGAGACACAGGCTCAGCTATTCATGATGTTCATCATCAGCAATTACAGTGCTGTCTTTTGAGGTAAAATGCACCGTGACCAATCATCTTGTGGCCAATCACATCGTAAATAATTGAAACAGCAAAGAAGACAGTGGCAAGTCTATAGTATATAAGATGGAGTGAGTAGAGTAGCACTATTGTATGTCTGTCTCTCTGCAGCCCTAGTTCAGTGGACCTCACTGTTTTTTAAATTTATTATTTCACCTTTATTTAACCAGGTAAGCCAGTTGAGAACAAGTTCTCATGTACAACTGCGACCTGGCCAAGATAAAGCAAAGCAGTGCGATAAAAACAACAACAACACAGAGTTACATATGGGGTAAACAAAATGTACAGTCAATAACACAATAGAAAATAGAAAATCTATATACAGTGTGTGCAAATGTAGTAAGTTATGGAGGTAAGGCAATAAATAGGCCATAGTGCAAAATAATTACAATTTAGTATTAACACTGGAGTGATAGATGTGCAGAAGATGATGTGCAAATAGAGATACTGGGATGCAAATGAGCAAAATAAATAACAATGTAAATAACAATATAGGGATGAGGTAGTTGGGTGGGCTAATTACAGATGGGCTGTGTACAGGTGCAGTGATCGGTAAGCTGCTCTGACAACTGATGCTTAAAGTTAGTGAGGGAGAGAAGTGTCTCCAGCTTCAGAGATTTTTGTAGATTGTTCCAGCCATTTGCAGCAGAGAACTGGAAGGAATGGTGGCCAAAGGAGGTGTTGGCTTTGGGGATGACCAGTGAGATATACCTGCTGGAGCGCAGACTGCTGTGCTGTTACTGTGCCACCCTGCCCTGTATCTCTGGCCCAGTAGGGGTTTTATCTCCTCTCCTCTGGTCACACAGAGCCACGCCAGGACTCCTCCGTCAGCACATTTGTCACCACCGTTCTGTTCCCTCGTTCGTCTCATGTGGGGAAGTGGTGGTCGGCTACAGCGGCCAGAGTTAACACCGAGCCTGTCCCTCCTCCTCACCATTTGATTTTTTTTTCTGTCAGCTCCTCTGCTGCTCCTCTCCTCTCTGGCTCCTCCCTCCTCCTCCCTCCTCCCCCCTCCTACAGCAATTCAGCCTGTCTCTGGCACACTCAGTCAGGGCTGGGTTGACTCTCCTTTTCTCAGAAAGGATGATATGGCTTAAGAGGAACGTAAAAGCAGCCTATCTCTCACTTTTCTCAACCCCCCCCCCCCTCCCTCTCTCTCCCTCTCAATTCAATTCAATTCAATTTAAGGGCTTTATTGGCATGGGAAACGTGTGTTAACATTGCCAAAGCAAGTGAAGTAGATAGTAAACAAAAGTGAAATAAACAATAAATATTAACAGTAAACATTACACTCAGAAGTTTCAAAAGAATAAAGACATTTCCAAATGTCATGTTATGTATATATACAGTGTTGTAACAATGTGCAAATAGTTAAAGTACAAATGGGAAAATAAATAAACATAAATATGGGTTGTATTTACAATGGTGTTTGTTCTTCACTGGTTGCCCTTTTCTTGTGGCAACAGGTCACAAATCTTGCTGCTGTGATGGCACACTGTGGTTTTTCACCCAGTAGATAAGGGAGTTTATCAAAATTGGGTTTGTTTTCGAATTCTTTGTGGATCGCTGTAATCTGAGGGAAATATGTGTCTCTAATATGGTCATACATTTGGCAGGAGGTTAGGAAGTGCAGCTCAGTTTCCACCTCATTTTGTGGGCAGTGTGCACATAGCCTGTCTTCTCTTGAGAGCCAGGTCTGCCTACGGCGGCCTTTCTCAATAGCAAGGCTATGCTCACTGAGTCTGTACATAGTCAAAGCTTTCCTTAAGTTTGGGTCAGTCACAGTGGTCAGGTATTCTGCCACTGTGTACTCTCTGTTTAGGGCCAAATAGCATTCTAGTTTGCTAAGTAATTATCTTTTTGTTTTCTCATGATTTGGTTGGGTCTAGTTGTGTTGTTGTTGTTGTTGTCCTGGGGCTGTGTGGGGTCTGTTTGTGTTTGTGAACAGAGCCCCAGGACAAGCTTACTTAGGGGACTATTCTCCAAGTTCATCTCTCTGTAGGTGATGGCTTTGTTATGGAAGGTTTGGGAATCGCTTCCTTTTAAGTGGTTATAGAATTTAACAGCTCTTTTCTGGATTTTGATAATTAGCGGGTATTGGCCTAATTCTGCTCTGCATGCATTATTTGGTGTTTTACGTTGTACACGGAGGATGTTTTTGCAGAATTCTGCATGCAGAGTCTCAATTTGGTGTTTGTCCCATTTTGTGAATTCTTGGTTGGTGAGCGGACCCCAGACCTCAGAACCATAAAGGGCAATGGGTTCTATAACTGATTCAAGTATTTTTAGCCAGATCCTAATTGGTATGTCAAATTTTATGTTCCTTTTGATGGCATAGAAGGCCCTTCTTGCCTTGTCTCCTCTCCCTCTCTCTCTCTCTCTCTCTCTCTCTCTCTCTCTCTCTGTCTCTCTCTCTCTCTCTCTCTCTCTCTCTCTCTCTCTCTCTCTCTCTCTCTCTCTCTCTCTCTGTCTCTCTGTCTCTCTCTCTCTCTCTCTCTCTCTCTCTCTCTCTCTCTCTCTCTCTCTCTCTCTCTCTCTCTCTCTCTCTGTCTCTCTGTCTCTCTCCCTCCCTGTTAGAGAATGCCATGTTGCTGTCCAACGCGCTGAAAAAGGAACTCACGTCTCATAAAGCTCCACAGGCTTTTAATTTCATGGCTTGCACTCCTTATGGGAGGAATGAGAAGAGATCCCTCACGTACACACATGCACACACACACACACACACACACACACACACACACACACACACACACGCACACACATGCACACACACACACACCAGTGCGCACACACACACACTGAACACTGGGGGTTTCCTGCTCTCTCTTTCTCTCCCTCCCTCTCTCTTTGTGTCTTTCTCTCTGTCTCTCTCCACACACACCACCAAATCCATCTCCCCGCGCCCCCACTTTACAGGGCTCAGCAGCCTCAATGCAAGAGCAAAACACAGATTGTTTAGAAACCATTTACTTTGTTTCATCAGCCTGTGGTCTGGTCTGCGTGCATACTCACTTACTTAGCTCTATCCCCCCTCCACCACCGCCAACAACACCTCCTCTGGTGTGCTATTACAAAGCCATTTCACTGTTGTGTTTTTATCTGCGTCTGTGGTGCAGTGTTCCCCTGTCCCCTCTGCAGACTACAGTCATTCCCATGGTTGTTGTAGATATTCGTGGCCTTTGTGAATAATGCAGTGGCAGTAAAATCTCATGCCATGTTCAATTAAGACAGCATTTACTGCCTGTCTGTCTGTCTGTCTGTCTGTCTGTCTGTCTGTCTGTCTGTGCCTGCCTGCCTGCCTGCCTGCCTGTCTGTCTGTCTGCCCACAGGGCGGAGCAGGGCCGTAAAGACATCAGACATCACATCCATCCTCTTTATATGCCTATTAAACCACAACTCTGCCCGGGAACATAGCAGTGAAATATGGAACCCAGAGAAACATAGCTGTCTATTCACCTAGTAGGGTTGTAACAGTTTTCATCAGGTCAAACAAGGCCCCTCTCAAAGATAGTTTTTGTTTTTTGTCAGATTATTTTCTGTGATTGCGGTTCGGTGCTTTAGGCTCTGGTGTAGCTGCTAGTTGATCTGATTTCAGCCCTGCTCTTGGCTGTGGGTTAAGTACTAAGTGTATGTTAAGACCCTGCTCAGTTGCCTGGGGGTCAGTAGAGCGATGGCTGGTAGAGTGTTTTAACACTGATCTGTGATCAGTGCCTCTCCACGGGGGGCAGCAAGTCAATGCAAGGTTATTGATGACCTCTGACCCCTACATTCACACTGAGGTTAAACAAAGGGTTCATCAGTATTCACTCCCCCTGGTTATTAGCAGTAGAAAGCTGGAGTGGACATCATGCAATATGCATAGACGTTATATTACATGACAATGTATTACAGAGCAGTCTGGTTGCCTGTCATTGGATTTCTACAGACACACACATAGTACATGACACGCTGCAGAGAGAGGTTGTAAAGCACACTCCATCTGGTGTGTAAGACAAAGAGCTTGTCAAGTATACGAGGTGCTAGGGACCACATATATTATGTACGACACAATATGCAAAACATGATTTATTTGACTAGAGGCAAACTCACACACCCAGTGAACCCATTGTTGAGAACACTTTGTTGTTCCCCTTATCCAAATACAGGCTTGATAAACCTTCAATTCAAACAATTGCAAAATGCATAGTAAAACCCAGACAGCTACTGTGTGAGAGTAGACTGTAATGGCCATGGAGTGCTGTTTGTTGCTGGCGGTGCTGTCTGTGCCTGTAGCAGTACAACGTGTGTCGGCGCCTTGCCTCTGGATTCCCTGACAGTCAGTAGAATGACGCCTCAGAAATCAATAAAAGTCTCACCAGAGCAGATGGGCTAAACAGGAGCTGTTCTGTTCGTCCAGTCCAGTCTACATTTCCTCACACAGCTCCTGCAGTGACTACAATAGCTCTACATACAGTAGCACCCAGAGACAAAACACTCATGCTGTTTATTCCTCAAGATATCCATCCACAATCTGTTTGGTTAAGTCAATTGCTTTGTTCAATTGGATTGAACAGGAAAATGGCCTCAGATTTGTCCTGCTAAACCTCAGCCCCATGGTTTCGTGCTTTGGCATGAAAATGGCCTCAGATTTGTCCTGCTAAACCTCAGCCCCATGGTTTCGTGCTTTGGCATTTTGGGATAGTACTGAGAACATTTCACCCATTTTCCTGGGATAATGTAAGCCACACGCCTTCCAGGTGATCTTTAAGTAGAATCCTGGATGGTTTTAATGATGAGTATAATGCTGCCACAGCTGGGTCTGGAGTTGCCAGGGTCTATCTGACAGGACACAGGGGAAGGCTAGGGCCCACTTACCAGGGGCAAAGCAATTAACACAGAGCGAGAGAAAGAGAGAGATAAAGAGAGATTGGATTAAATTCACAAAATTCATCCTTTTCTCTTTCCACTCAGTAAAAGCTTTATTTTCTCGTGAAAGATTCAATTAATATGGAGGAGCAGCGAAAGCGATGTGTCGCATCTCCAGCAGTCTCGGGTGTACCCATCAACCTGACACGCCGATTGTTAAGCTTGCTGGGATGGTTTTTGCATGGTAAATACCTGTTGTAGTCAATTACCTCAGCTTTTGGTAGTCATTATACTGTGCCCCACGGGTATCATACATATTTTGAGCTGAAGATTTGCAGAGGATTTGGCATTAGTATGAAAACACTGTCATGGTCTATCTAAGGAGATAGTTGCAGAAAACGATGCACCTTTTCATACATTTGCCTGGTTTATATCATGATAACTGTTGGTGGTGAGTGGAACTCAATTTTTCCTTTGTCTGCTGCTTACTTCTTGCCAGCCTTTGCAGGTACAGTAACAACAAACGTTGGCATCCTCCCAGTGGGTGGAGCCCACCCCTAACTAGCATGCTCTAACACCCCTTCCTCCGGTCTCTCTGTGTGCCCATTGGTGGAGAGAGACAGTTCATCGTCCTGACAGTCTAGTCAGTGCCCATAGAGGTAGCTGGCCATAGAACAAAGACAGAGAGACTGAGTGTGTCCGAAATGACACAATTTTCCCTGAGGGAAAAAAGTATTTGATCCCCTGCTGATTTTGCACGTTTGCCCACTGACAAAGAAATGATCAGTCTATAATTTTAATGGTAGGTTTATTTGAACAGTGAGAGACAGAATAACAACAAAAAAATCCAGAAAAACGCATGTCAAAAATGTTATAAATTGATTTGCATTTTAATGAGGGAAATAAGTATTTGACCCCTCTGCAAAACATGATTTAGTACTTGGTGGCAAAACCCTTGTTGGCAATCACAGAGGTCAGACGTTTCTTGTAGTTGGCCACCAGGTTTGCACACATCTCAGGAGGGATTTTGTTCCACTCCTCTTTGCAGATCTTCTCCAAGTCATTAAGGTTTCGAGGCTGACGTTTGGCAACTCAAACCTTCAGCTCCCTCCACAGATTTTCTATGGGATTAAGGTCTGGAGACTGGCTAGGCCACTCCAGGACCTTAATGTGCCTCTTCTTGAGCCACTACTTTGTTGCCTTGGCCGTGTGTTTTGGGTCATTGTCATGCTGGAATACCCATCCACAACCCATTTTCAATGCCCTGGCTGAGGGAAGGAGGTTCTCACCCAAGATTTGACGGTACATGGCCACGTCCATCATCCCTTTGATGCGGTGAAGTTGTCCTGTCCCCTTAGCAGAAAAACACCCCCAAAGCATAATGTTTCCACCTCCATGTGGGGATGGTGTTCTTGGGGTCATAGGCAGCATTCCTCCTCCTCCAAACACGTTGAGTTGAGTTGATGCCAAAGAGCTCCATTTTGGTCTCATCTGACCACAACACATTCACCCAGTTCTCCTCTGAATCATTCAGATGTTCATTGGCAAACTTCAGACGGCCCTGTATATGTGCTTTCTTGAGCAGGGGGACCTTGCGGGCACTGCAGGATTTCATTCCTTCACGGTGTAGTGTGTTACCAATTGTTTTCTTGGTGACTATGGTCCCAGCTGCCTTGAGATCATTGACAAGATCCTCCCGTGTAGTTCTGGGCTGATTCCTCACCGTTCTCATGATCATTGCAACTCCACGAGGTGAGATCTTGCATGGAGCCCCAGGCCGAGGGAGATTGACAGGTCTTTTGTGTTTCTTCCATTTGCGAATAATCGCACCAACTGTTGTCACCTTCTCACCAAGCTGCTTGGCAATGGTCTTGTAGCCCATTCCAGCCTTGAGTAGGTCTACAATCTTGTCCCTGACATCCTTGGAGAGCTCTTTGGTCTTGGCCATGGTGGAGAGTTTGGAATCTGATTGATTGATTGCTTCTGTGGACAGGTGTCTTTTATACAGGTAACGAGCTAAGATTAGGAGCACTTAAGAGTGTGCTCCTAATCTCAGCTCGTTACCTGTATAAAAGACACCTGGGAGCCAGACATCTTTCTGATTGAGAGGGGGTCAAATACTTATTTCCCTCATTAAAATGCAAATCAATTTATAACATTTTTGACATGCGTTTTTCTGGATTTTCTTTTTGTTATTCTGTCTCTCACTGTTCAAATAAACCTACCATTAAAATTATAGACTGATCATTTATTTGTCAGTGGGCAAACGTACAAAATCAGAAGGGGATCAAATACTTTTCTTCCCTCACTGTAGTGCAGTGCACTATTTTTAATCAGAGCTAAATTGGCAACATAGGGAATAAGAAACCATTTCAGACACTGCCGCAGCCATTGTCTCTGTCTGCCAGGCCTGTAAAGAACAAAGAGGATGATGACCTGCCGTAGCCCCACAGGAGAGTCTGAGGGGAGACAGAAGTGTAACTCTCCACTCTGTAAAAAGCCTCCATTGTTGTTGGAGAAGGATAACATAGCTCCATATATCGTAGCTCCACTCCCTGAGGTCCCCAGGGCTGTGTGTGTGAGAGAGGGGTTGGCAGCAGTGCTTAGGAAATAGCCTAAGCAATCTTAAAGGTGATGTTCTGGGGCGTGTTCAAGTAAGCTTCAGTACACTCCTATTGTATTGAAGCCGAGCACCTTTAATGAATGCGATATGATGTTCTTTTGCTATTCGCCTACCAGAGGGCATTAACCGAAGCTCTGTGAATGTCTGAATGTCTGCCAGTGTGAAACAGTCATGTCATACACTGCAGGTATAGATCAAACATCCCCATGCACTGCTTGCCTTAGAAAACCTGAGTCATAGGATCAGATGTGTGAAATGTCACCTTTCCTCCCAGTAAGAGGATGCTGAAGGATGCTGACACAGAGCAGGACTGGCTCTTTCTCCAACTTGTGGTAACGTGAGCTGACAGACAGACCGACAGATAGCATTGCAAGCATACAGGGCTCTGCAGGGCATACATACCTGCATACATGCGCGCATACACACACATCCTCATACTCCTCCAGTGGAGAGCACAGAGACAGAGATAGCACAAAGCACTACCTGCCACAGTGAGACTGCTCCCTACAGCACGACTAACACCGCGGGCATCCAAACTCCGTGGCGGCCGGTGCATTGCCGTGGTGATCTCGACGGAGACAGTGACGGCTTGTACGCTCGTGTTGAGCGTCGCTCAGCCTCTCATTGTCTTGTTGTCTTGTCTCACGCTGGAGGCTCGGCTGTGCCACGCCCATGAGCGGTGAGATGGAAAAAGAGAGGAGGAGAGGAGGAGGAGTCCCCCAACATCATCAGAGAGCGGTAACCAGTACAGGAAACGTGGGCTGAGAATCAGTGTGTAGACAACAAAGGCAGATGTGTTCCTCCTTTATTGAGTTAGGATTCTACAGAGGGCTATACACTGCTCTATAGGAATATATGGATCTCCATACATCCATACTGTTACCAATTTCATATGCTAAGGAATATTTCTATGGTGAGCGTTACAGTGTTTAAACTCATTTACCGTTAGATGCAAAATATGCCTTGAATACAGACACAGTGGATAGTCTCTTTGTCTGCTGAGAGTTAGTTGTTTGCATGGTGTTCTCAGACACCACAGTAAAAATAAGGTCCCTCAGATATGTCAGTTAACCCAACAGCACTGTCTCCCTCTATCATGTCTAAGACCATATGTTGGGCCAACGTTGAGGTTTGTCAGAGGTTTGTTGTTTTCCTCAGAGCAGGCAGATACAGCACTGCTACACAGAGATTTGAATCCCCAGCCTGGAATTAATCTTGGTAAATGTCGTCGAGTCATGCCACTGCCATGGACATGTTAGGCACTGTGTAGCTACAACATCACACAGATTTCCCCTGGCGCCAAAGTAAACACACACAGATAAACAATTTATCAAATCCTGCGGCCACAAATTATTACAAGCGGGATTTGTCTGTTCATTATTCACAAAGCCAGGAGGGCCTGCCAGCACTGGGAATAGGGAGACTAGCGCTCCGATGCTAATGGTAGCTAGCGGTGGCGGATCAACTTTGCATTGGAATTAGATAAGGAGTAAGGGGACCGTGTGGAAAGAAAATGAAGGATGGCTCTGTGTAAAATTGTGCTCTAGTTATTTGTGCTTTGAAATTATACCCCACAGCCTTATAGGCTGCTACTCTGTAGAGGAGCACTTGTGCTTTCAGACACACAGTAATGTGCTCTTCAAAGGCAAGTGCTCCAATTTCTTTAGGAGATATGTGTGCTCTGCATTTATGCATATTTAAAACCTTTAACGATGTTGGTTGAAGAACAGCATGGAGACAGCTGCAGTTTCAAATTGTCACAACGGCAATTTGTTAGTGATTTCTGTCATTGTCTGACAATGACAATGACATTTATTTCGGATTAAATCCTTGTGTACTGTAGGCAAGTCCATTTCAGAGAACAGTCGGTGTATTTTCAGTCCAATGAATGTACCATGATCGTCAAGCAGTGCGTGGCTTTCTGTTCCACTGACATGCTAGTTCAGAGCATTCTGTTGTTGTTATCTTTCATTATTTAGCTATTGACCATTTTTCATCATAAAGTATACATGCATTATTCACTGAGATGGCACGGGTAAGTCAACATCTCATCATACATTTAGTACGTGTGATTTGCTCCTCAATACTAACCCTTTTCAACTGTTCTGCCTTGTCCTTGGTGACCGCTGAAGTGCCTGAAGACCCCATTGGAAATCGATGTATAATTTAGCATTAACCACTTTCTCTACCTTCTAAATACCTTTACTATGTATTGATTTACAGATCAGTACAGCATGGAAATCAATACATTATTTAACTCAATAATTGTGTCAACATTGGAGTGCTTCTTCCTTGTCGTAGCATTACTCAATCTTAGCAATTTAATATTTCTTATTGGAATGGTACAAATCTGTTTTATCGGTGGGATTTCAAGGTTAAATATTACGAATTTCTCTCCCAATGTAGCGTGTTCAGCATGTTAGGGCAGACTAATTGGGGTTCTTACCCAGACACTCAGACATATCAGTGTCTGTTGGAACTCTATGTATTATTCATGTGTGTATGTACACAGGAACTCCCATGGAAATGAGAAGTTATATTGTTTTGAACCCAGCAGTCTTCCCACTAATTCCAGTCATACATCAACAGCTATATAGCACCAGTATTCAGAACCTCTGCAGTGGTTGAAGGACTGAACGTGTGTGTGTGTGTGTTTTTGTGTGGGAGGGCTCAGCTCCCAGTCTGAGGAATAATACAGCTTTTATTGTATTCCTCTGACATCAGCCTGTTTGCCGGTGTATCTGTGTGTGTGTGCTTGTGCATGTGTGTGTGTGTGCTGTCTCCAGCCAGGGACATCCGTGCCCCACATCTAACAGAGCCAGCTGTTGCATCACGCTGGGCCAGGCAGCAGCCCTGTGATCTGCCTAAGGCCCCACGCTACCCAGTGCTACCCCGCTAACAGCTCTGATCTATCCCAAGCTTCCCAGACCATGAATCTGCTTGAGTCAATGCACCAGAGGCAGCTCCCACTGCTCTGATGTCACCAGGGAAACATCCTCTTAGGATGAAGGGTGTGTGTCTAGCCAGTGGGTCAGTACAGTGTGTGGGTGGTTATCTGAGTGTACACAGTGAAAGCTGTAGGAGGGATAGAGGCGTGTTGGGATGTGGTGGTTGGATGGAGGGATGGATGGATGGAGAGGTATAGTACATTTGTTCTCTTCACCTCCCTGCAAGGAGAGTGGATCTAAATCCAGCCTGCTCCAAAGCCTCTTCACATACAATCTCGCTCTCCCTCCCTCCCTCTCTCTCTTTCACTCTATCTCGCTCTGTCTCTCTCTCTCTCTCTCTCTCTCTCTCTCTCTCTCTCTCTCTCTCTCTCTCTCTCTCTCTCTCTCTCTCTCTCTCTCTGTCCCCCCTCTCTTTCGCTCTCTCTTTCTCTCTCTATCTTTCTCTCTCTTCCATATATCCATCTGTTGCATTACACCAGCCATCCCCCATACCAACTGTAGCTTCCTTACACTGTATTGGAATGTATTTCCTCATTTTCACTGCTCTTTGTGAGAAAGGAATGACTTTTGATGACTTTGACTATGTCAATAATTACACTGAGTGAATGGCAGGTCTGTTGAAGATTAGCTTCTTTGAAGGAAGAATTCCAGGAAACCATCATAGTGGAGGCGTTAACAAAGCCACTGACTCTGCCCCCAGCAGCCAAACATATTGATGATTTGTACATCGATGTACATTGATGATGTTTACATTCTCTGTAGGCTGTGCATTAGCATAATGTTGAAAGAGCGTTAATATTCATGAGTAGCCAGCCCAGGGTCCCGCCTCTCATGAATCAGTGGGCAAATCACATTCCTCTAAACCCTGACTCCTAGGTCCAAACCCCGCCCATGCATCCTCACAGTTCCAGAATGGTGAAGTCCCAGTGCCCTGGGTAGTGGCCGTGGAATCACCATGACGACGACACCCTTCATTAGGCACGTCATGCATGACGACAGGCAGCCTGTTGTCATGAGGTTTTCCTATAAGCCCTTAAAGTATGACAGTAATTGTACTACACCGGCTCCGACGCTCGTCGGATGTGGCAGGGCTTGCAAACTATTACAAACTACAAAGGGAAGCACAGCCGCGAGCTGCCCAGTGACACAAGCCTACCAGACGTGCTAAATCAATTCTATGCTCGCTTTGAGGCAAACAACACTGAAGCATGCATGAGAGCATCAGCTGTTCCGGATGACTATGTGATCACGCTCTCCGTAGCCAATGTGAGTAAGACTTTTAAGCAGGTCAACATTCACAAGGCCGCAGGGCCAGACGGATTACCAGGACGTGTACTCCGAGCATGCGCTGACCAACTGGCAAATGTCTTCACTGACATTTTCAACATGTCC
The DNA here is from genome assembly GCF_964263955.1 of Coregonus lavaretus. Classification (NCBI taxonomy): domain Eukaryota; kingdom Metazoa; phylum Chordata; class Actinopteri; order Salmoniformes; family Salmonidae; genus Coregonus; species Coregonus lavaretus. Next base: position 47,583,482 of record NC_140000.1, read on the forward strand.
CTGACTGAGTCTGTAATACCTACATGTTTCAAGCAGACCACTATAGTCCCTGTGCCCAAGAACACTAAGATAACCTGCCTAAATGACTACTGACCCGTAGCACTCACGTCTGTAGCCATGAAGTGCTTTGAAAGGCTGGTCATGGCTCACATCAACACCATTATCCCAGAAACCCTAGACCCACTCCAATTTGCATACCACCCCAACAGATCCACAGATGATGCAATCTCTATTGCACTCCACACTGCCCTTTCCCACCTGGACAAGAGGAACACATACGTGAGAATGCTGTTCATTGACTACAGCTCAGCGTTCAACACCATAGTGCCCTCAAAGCTCATCACTAAGCTACGGACCCTGGGACTAATCACCTCCCTCTGCAACTGGATCCTGGACTTCCCAGGTGGTAAGGGTAGGTAACAACACATCTGCCACTATGATCCTCAACACTGGGGCCCCTCAGGGGTGCGTGCTCAGTCCCCTCCTGTACTCCCTGTTCACCTATGACTGCATGGCCAGGCTCGACTCCAACACCATCATTAAGTTTGCCGACCACACAACAGTGGTAGGCCTGATCACTGACAACGATGAGACAGCCTATTGGGAGGAGGTCAGAGACCTGGCCGTGTGGTGCCAGGATAACAACCTCTCCCTCAATGTGATCAAGACAAACGAGATGAACTACAGGAAAAAAAAGAAGACTGAAGCACGCCCCCATTCTCATCGACGGGGCTGTATTGGAACAGGTTGAGAGCTTCAAGTTCCTTGGTGTCCACTTCACCAACAAACTATCATGGTCCAAACACACCAAGACAGTCGTGAAGAGGGCACAACAAAGTCTATTCCCCCTCAGGAGACTGAAAAGATTTGGCATGGGTCCCCAGATCCTCAAAAAGTTATACAGCTGCACCATCGAGAGCATCCTGACTGGTTGCATCACTGCCTGGTATGGCAACTGCTCGGCTTCCGATCGCAAGGCACTACAGAGGGTAGTGCGTACGGCCCAGTACATCACTGGGGCCAAGCTTCCTGCCATCCAGGACCTTTATACCAGGCGGTGTCAGAGGAAGGTCCTACAATTGTCAGACTCCAGCCACCCTAGTCATAGACTGTTCTCTCTGCTACTGCACGGCAAGCGGTACCGGAGCACCAAGTCTAGGTCCAAAAGGCTTCTTAACAGCTTCTACCCCCAAGCCAGAAGACTCCTGAACTGGTAATCATGGCTACCTGGACTATTTGCATTTATGCTTGGCATACATCTGCATCCTCACAGTCATTGCTCTTACTGCACCTAATCTATCAGTGCTGAATTAATTTCTTAATGGACTAAACCTAATGCTTCTTGCATTTCAATGTGTTTCTGATTTGTTATCAGTTCTCTTTTGTAAATTTTTGCAAATATCCCCAGAAAGATGATTGATACAGTATGTTATCAAATGATGTTTATACGTGACAGATTCTGCATATTCTCAGGGGATACAGAAAGGAGATATAGAAAGCAGCTCACTGTACTATACTGCACTTCCAGACTGACTGAATGCAGATGGTGTGAAGGAAAATGCACTCATGGAATACATTAGAATACATTACTAATGCTAGGTGTGTGTACTGTAGATTTCATGGCACTCAGGTGATCTACCTTGATCTCGGCGCTCCTGACATTTTCCAGAGAAGTGCTCCTGCTTTCTCTCACACCACTCCATCCTTTAAATACATCACGTCTCATTTCAGAGTCTCTTTGAACGTTAGGTTTTGAGGGTAAATATCAGCATGACTTATTTTAGCTTTGTGAACGAAAGCCTAGTATCTTCCCTCTGTATCTAAGTAGATTTGCTAACAGTGCCTATTTTCCCGTCAAATCTCTGAAGTTCATCCGTGATTGACCGTCCAGTCATCATAACAACAGCATCCATCTCTATTTTCCTCTTCCATCACACTATTTTACAAGGTTTTGATATGATACCGGTTTTCTTGAGTCTAGGTGACTGTACATGAATTCATGCATTTCTACATTAATTCATACAATCATACATTTATTTTTGCATGCATGTTATTTTGGTGCCATGTTTGTATTTTTTTCTCTGCATGTTTTTCTGTTTGCATATATCGGTTGCTGTGGTCAGTGGGGCTACAGTAGCTAACGGAGGCCTGCGCCCCACGGCTCCAGGATGGCGGCTCCCAGAAAGGTTCAGTCTCTGTGGTGTGAAGGGCCGTTGGTCAGTATTCATAAATTGTCTGAGAGAAGAAGTCCAGAGCGTAGGACTATAAGGTTCTATCTGCAAAAAGATGATTCTGAGATAATTGGCTTTAAAGTTCCGAACCCTCATTGGTTTGAATGGTGTCAGCAATTTTTTTATCTTCTATTCTTTTAAACTTAGCAACATGAATTGGGGTATTTAGAGTACTATATAGGTAGAGAACATTGAAAAAGAACAAGGCTATGTCAATAACTACATTTTGACAAAAATACAGATAGATCCAAGCTCTCGAAGTGCTGATCTAGGATCATGTCCCCCCAGTCAGTGCTTGATTTGGTCTGAAATAGGTGCCGGTACTCATTTTTGGTGCCGGTACTGTTTATCTTTAGGTGCAGGAACTCCTCAATACTTTTGAGCTAATATTATATAAGAGGTGCAGGAGTTCAAGCAGTAGAAAATGTGAGGTGCCGGTACTCAGCTCCGGTGAACTTCTGCCCAAGTCAAGCACTGCCCCCAGTCCGTATAATCATTCCGATCTAAAATAAAAAACTGATCCTATATCAGCACTCCTACTCTGAGACTCTTTGTGGATACAGGCCCTGGTGGGGGAGGTTGTGCCAGATCATAATTACATACAGTAGGACATACCATACAGTAGGACCATACCATACAGTAGAATCGCAGTAAAGAATCAGAAAGGTCTATTTGGAGATTGTGGTGAAAGGAGATTTATTTTCCTTATTTCTACTGCTGAGAAGTCACTGATCTCATATTGCTGTTGTAATGGATGCTGCTTTGTCCAGTGATTCAGTGGGTGCTCCAATATGGGTCAATAGTAGCAACTCCTGCACAGTAGGAGCAACTCCTGCACACATTCCACCACTGCCTTCTATACCTTCTGGCTCCAGCAGGCTCAGCTGGCAACATAATCCCATTAACTCGTTCTAACATAAGGGGAAGCTGTTTTACTGTAGGTGGTAATTTATCCTGCCAGCCAACCATAGAAGTCTGGTTTGAGATGCTGTAACACACAGGGTGAGGGTGTAAAGAAGTGAACCAGGTCCACCGTGCGCCCAAGGCCCCGCTCATTATCTAACTTACTCTATCTAGCACATATGTTTGTTCTTCATTATAAACTGTGTGGTTCGAGCCCAGAATGCTGATTGGCTGACAGCCGTGGTATACCACGGGTATGACAAAACATTTATTTTTACTGCTCTAATTACGTTGGTAACCAGTTTATAATAGCAATAAGGCACCTCAGGGGTTTGTGGTATATGGCCAATATACCACGGCTAAGGGCTGTATCCAGGCACTCCGCGTTGGTCATATACCACACC